>NC_053492.1:20501043-20663543 GCF_905171775.1 Rana temporaria
GGGCCGATGGCTCAGTGGGCCGGCTTCAGTGACAGCAGACCACCGCCCCCCTCCGCTCCTCTGTCTCTCCCGCCCTGCAGCGCTCACCTGGGGAGAACAGAGAAGCAGGGGGGAGGACCAGAGGAGCAGGGGGGACGACAGAAGAGCATGGGGGAAGGGGACAGACAGCTGACTCAACAGCTATGGCCTGGGGGTTTCTCACTTCTGCCTAATCTTGTCCCATAACGGGGGGCACCAAACTGATTATTTTCCCCGGGTGAAATAATGTCTAGCTTCGCCACTGGCTAGTGAAGGGGGAGAGGGGGCTTGGGTGGCCGGGGGGGGGGGGGTTGGGGTTTGTTGTCTGGCCGCCATGGGAGAGACCTGTCAAAGTGGGCCAGTCTGGATGAAGTCCAGGGCCAAATTTTTTTCCCAGTCCAGCCCTGCTGGTGGCAATCCAGAAAGCAGTGCCAGCGCTCCAGGTGAAACCCAGATGTGCCAGCAGCAACCGTGTGCCGGAGTGCCGACCCGATGCTGAGTGTAACAACTTCCACATTTGTATCCCGACAAGTTCCTATGAAATGAACTTCTTTTTTTCTTTTTTTTTTTAAATGTTCCACAATGCAAGGCAAAAAAGAGACGACCACCTCTATCAAAGATTGCCGGAGCCTCAGCAACTAATCAGCTATAAATTGGGGCCTATTATATGTATTAAAGTTGAAGAGACTTCATTTGGAAAACATTGCTCTTGTCCACAAGAGAAACAGAACAGATGATTAAACTAAATACTTAACATCTTAATGACTCAAATGAAAAGACTGAATGTATCCATTTAAATAGAACAACTCTGACACATTAACGGCACGTAATTTGCATCCCTCGCAAAGTACTTCTATTCTGTTGTCTCCTCCGAGGACTGGGTTTTATGCCCTGACAATACTTTTTATTTTTTTAAATTGTCTGCAAAAATGTTTGAGTTAATTAAGTTAATGCACGTGGCTGATTTCGCTGCGTCTGTGTCTGAGGGTCTCTTTTCTTTCCTGATTGAGTCTTTAACTCGTTAGCGGCTGAGTCCATTTCTAGCGACATAACTCAAGCAAACTCCTCCACACTTTTGGAGCCACCAGGATCAATATAAGTTTTTCATGTTCAAATTCAACCAATCCTGAGAAAATACTGGATTGACGCTACTGCTGCTCCTCAATATGCTACTTGCTTGGCTGATACATTCATATAAAAAAAAAACATAAATAAATAAAAAACAACGCACTATGGTGAAAATTAGATCTTCGTTTAACCACTTCCATACCAGGCACTTACGCACCTTCCCGCCAATTTTCAGCTTTCAGCGCTGTCGCACTTTGAATGGCAATTGCGCGGTCATGCTCCACTTTACGCAAACAAAATTGCCGTCCTTTTTTCCCCACAAATAGAGCTTTCTTTTGGTGGTATTTGATCACCTCTGCGATTTTTTTTTTTTTTGCGCAACAACTAAAAAAAAGACTGAAAATTTTGAAAAAAATTACGTTATAATTTTTTTTCTTTCAATTACGGGCAATGATATGGCGGCACTGATGGGCACCGATGAGATGGCACTGATGGACATCGATGAGGTAGTACTGATGGGCACTGATTGGCGGCGCTGGTATGCGGCACTGATAGGCACTTATAGGCGGCACTGATGGGCACTCATAGGCGGCACTGATGGGCACTCATAGATGGCACTGATGGACACTCATAGGCGGCACTTATGGGTGGCACTGATGGGTACTTATGGGTGGCACAGATGGGCACTGATAGGTGGGCACTGGGTATGGATGGGCACTGTGGGGTGGCACTGATGGACACTGTGGGGTGACACTGATGGACACTGTGGGGTGACACTGATGTATCCATGTTGCCAGTCAGTGCCCATTTGTGGGCACCGATTGACATCTTTTTTTTTTTTTTTTTTACTGCCTTTTTTTTTGGCCCTTTTTTTTGCCCTTCCCTGGTGGTCCAGTGTGGGCTTCCCTGGTGGTCCAGTGTGGCGATCCGAGGGGGGGCTGCGCTGATAAACAATCAGCGCGAACCCCCCCTGTCAGGAGAGCCGCCGATCGGCTCTCCTCTACTCGCGTCAGTCAGACGCGAGTGAGGAAGAGCCGATCAACGGCTCTTCCTGTTTACATCGTGATCAGCCGTGGTTGGACACGGCTGATCACATGGTAAAGAGTCTCCGCCAGAGGCTCTTTACCGAGATCGGAGATGCAGGGTGTCAGACTGACGGGCGCGCCCGGCATTAAATCCTGCAGGACGTCCATGGACGTCCTGTCAGGATTTCAGAACCACTTCCCGGACGTAAATCGCCTATGGACCGGGCGGGAAGTGGTTAAACAGTGCCTACAGATAAAGAGGATATACTCGAACTAAAGACACAAAACTGGCACGGTGTGTAGTCAATCTCATATCTAGACTAATGGTCTCCAAACTGCAGCCCAAGGGCCGGATGTGACCCTTTCCTAGCCTTTACCCAGCCCTTGGGGCACTGTCAGGAAGGGCATGCCAGTACCCAACATGGCATCCTCAGGCCCCATCAAAATACAATGGGCGCGCCAGTGTGCAACCGTGAGCGCACCCTGTGACAGTCTGTGGCACCCAAACAGGCTATTGAAACTGAGCGAGTACCCAGACTCAATTACAGCGTTCCCGTGTGTTCCCGATGCCTTGTATCTGTTACCCAATCCTGTTACCTGACCCGGCTTGCTCCTGACGTTCCTTCTTTCTGCCTACACCTGAGCCGGCTTGTTTTGACTCTGCCTCTGCTATCTCGCTGCCAGCCCATTACCGATCCCGCCTGTATCCTGACTACGCTTCAGCCTTCGCATCTGCTCCTGACGTGCCCACCAGTGTATGACCTGGCCTGCCTGTACCTGCCTGGGGAGTCCTGCTGAACTTCCATGCCACCTGCAGCTGCCTCGGCTCCACTATCAGCGATCCACCTGGCACTCGTGCGACTCTGCAATCCTGCGCCTCCTGTCTGCTCTACCAGGGGGCCTTGAGTCAGAGGTGTAAGAGAGGCCGACCTCTGCATATCAGGCTCTACTGTCAGGTACATGACAGGCACTATGCCTCCCAATGATTTGAGACACTATTCCTTCCAATGACACCATCGAAAGGGCAGTATTCTTTCCACTGACTCCAACCATGGGGCACTAATCCTCCCACTGATACCAATGATGAGGTAAGTTCCGCCCACTAATACCAATGATGGGGTACTATTCATCCCACTAATACCTATGATGAGGCGCTATTCCTCCCACTCATACCAATGATGGGGCGCTATTCCTCCCACCGATACCAATGATGAGGCAAGTTCCGCCCACTAAAACCAATGGTGGGGTACTATTCATCCCACTAATACCAATGATGGGGCGCTATTCCTCCCACTGATACCAATGATGGGGCGCTATTCCTCCCACTGATACCAACGATGGGGCACTATTCCTCCCGTTGATACCAATGATGGGACACTATTCCTCCCACTGACACCAATGATGGGACACTATTCCTCCCACTGATACCAATGATGGGACACTATTCCTCCCACTGACACCAATGATGGGACACTATTCCTCCCACTGATCCCAATGATGGGGTACAATTGTTCCCACTTATACTAATATAGCAAGATCCCAGGCCTCTTTTAGTCTAATGAGAACCTCCAGAGCCAAGAGCTGCTGACATCCTTCCATATAGAGTGGGTTGCAAGGCATAGTGGGTGGAATGCAAGATAGATTCATGGGCACCAGACACTTCTTGAATGCAAAGGGATTTTATTTCTCTTGAACAGAACTGTGGGAGAGAGGGTTAGGGCCAGGACACCCTTAGGTAGTTGCAATGTTAATTAGCAGACTCTGAGACTTCTACAGGTAGACAGCCATGCAGGGAAAGGCATCCAGCAAGACACCACATCTGCATGTGTAGGAATGCTGTCTCCTATGGCAACAGTCTTAAAACAGTTCCTAACACAGATTGTAATGAACTCCTTTACTTTCTCTACAGTCACTTCTTGCAGGTTCTCAACCCACTGAGCTCCCGGTCTCTCTCTTACTAGACTTGCTGATTCACTGTCACTAAATCCCTTGAGCTCTTCCACTTTTCACTTAAGTATCTTCCTCAAGCGTCCCCCCGGCTTCTCTTCTGGGCCCCTATCTTGGCACTCCAGATACTTCTCAAGCATCACCCTGGCTTCTCTGCTGGGCCCCTAGCTTGGCACTCCAGATACTTCTCAAGCATCACCCCCGCTTCTCTGCTGGGCCCCTAGCTTGGCACTCCAGAAACTTCTCAAGCATCACCCCGGCTTCTCTGCTGGGCCCCTAGCATGGCACTCCAGATACTTCTCAAGCATCACCCTGGCTTCTCTGCTGGGCCCCTAGCTTGGCACTCCAGATACTTCTCAAGCATCACCCCCGCTTCTCTGCTGGGCCCCTAGCTTGGCACTCCAGAAACTTCTCAAGCATCACCCCGGCTTCTCTGCTGGGCCCCTAGCATGGCACTCCAGATACTTCTCAAGCACCACCCCGGCTTCTCTTCTGGGCCCCTATCTTGGCACTCCAGATACTTCTCAAGCATCACCCCCGCTTCTCTGCTGGGCCCCTAGCTTGGCACTCCAGATACTTCTCAAGCATCACCCCGGCTTCTCTGCTGGGCCCCTAGCTTGGCACTCCAGATACTTCTCAAGCATCACCCCCGCTTCTCTGCTGGGCCCCTAGCTTGGCACTCCAGATACTTCTCAAGCATCACCCCGGCTTCTCTGCTGGGTCCCTAGCTTGGCACTCCAGATACTTCTCAAGCGTCACCCCGGCTTCTCTGCTGGGTCCCTAGCTTGGCACTCCAGATACTTCTCAAGCGTCACCCCGGCTTCTCTGCTGGGCCCCTATCTTGGCACTCCAGATACTTCTCAAGCATCACCCGGCTTCTCTGCTGGGCCCCTAGCATGGCACTCCAGATACTTCTCAAGCATCACCCCGGCTTCTCTGCTGGGCCCCTAGCTTGGCACTCCAGATACTTCTCAAGCATCACCCCCGCTTCTCTGCTGGGCCCCTAGCTTGACACTCCAGAAACTTCTCAAGCATCACCCCGGCTTCTCTGCTGGGCCCCTAGCTTGGCACTCCAGATACTTCTCAAGCATCACCCCGGCTTCTCTGCTGGGCCCCTAGCTTGGCACTCCAGATACTTCTCAAGCATCACCCCGGCTTCTCTGCTGGGCCCCTAGCTTGGCACTCCAGATACTTCTCAAGCATCACCCCCGCTTCTCTGCTGGGCCCCTAGCTTGGCACTCCAGATACTTCTCAAGCATCACCCCGGCTTCTCTGCTGGGCCCCTAGCTTGACACTCCAGAAACTTCTCAAGCATCACCCCGGCTTCTCTGCTGGGCCCCTAGCATGGCACTCCAGATACTTCTCAAGCATCACCCCGGCTTCTCTGCTGGGCCCCTAGCATGGCACTCCAGATACTTCTCAAGCATCACCCCGGCTTCTCTTCTGGGCCCCTATCTTGGCACTCCAGATACTTCTCAAGCAGCACCCCCGCTTCTCTGCTGGGCCCCTAGCTTGGCACTCCAGATACGTCTCAAGCATCACCCCGGCTTCTCTGCTGGGCCCCTAGCTTGGCACTCCAGATACTTCTCAAGCATCACCCCCGCTTCTCTGCTGGGCCCCTAGCTTGGCACTCCAGATACTTCTCAAGCATCACCCCCGCTTCTCTGTTGGGCCCCTAGCTTGGCACTCCAGATACTTCTCAAGCATCACCCCCGCTTCTCTGCTGGGCCCCTAGCTTGGCACTCCAGAAACTTCTCAAGCATCACCCCGGCTTCTCTGCTGGGCCCCTAGCTTGGCACTCCAGATACTTCTCAAGCGTCACCCCGGCTTCTCTTCTGGGCCCCTATCTTGGCACTCCAGATACTTCTCAAGCATCACCTGGCTTCTCTGCTGGGCCCCTAGCTTGGCACTCCAGATACTTCTCAAGCATCACCCCCGCTTCTCTGCTGGGCCCCTAGCTTGGCACTCCAGAAACTTCTCAAGCATCACCCCAAGCTTCTCTGCTGGGCCCCTAGCTTGGCACTCCAGATACTTCTCAAGCATCACCCCCGCTTCTCTGCTGGGCCCCTAGCTTGGCACTCCAGATACTTCTCAACCATCACCCCCGCTTCTCTGCTGGGCCCCTAGCTTGGCACTCCAGAAACTTCTCAAGCATCACCCCGGCTTCTCTGCTGGGCCCCTAGCTTGGCACTCCAGATACTTCTCAAGCATCACCCCGGCTTCTCTGCTGGGCCCCTAGCTTGGCACTCCAGATACTCCTCAAGCATCACCCCGGCTTCTCTGCTGGGCCCCTAGCTTGGCACTCCAGATACTTCTCAAGCATCACCCCCGCTTCTCTGCTGGGCCCCTAGCTTGGCACTCCAGATACTTCTCAAGCATCACCCCCGCTTCTCTGCTGGGCCCCTAGCTTGGCACTCCAGATACTTCTCAAGCATCACCCCGGCTTCTCTGCTGGGCCCCTAGCTTGGCACTCCAGATACTTCTCAAGCATCACCCCCGCTTCTCTGCTGGGCCCCTAGCTTGGCACTCCAGATACTTCTCAAGCATCATCCCCGCTTCTCTGCTGGGCCCCTAGCTTGACACTCCAGAAACTTCTCAAGCATCACCCCGGCTTCTCTGCTGGGCCCCTAGCTTGGCACTCCAGATACTTCTCAAGCATCACCCCCGCTTCTCTGCTGGGCCCCTAGCTTGACACTCCAGAAACTTCTCAAGCATCACCCCGGCTTCTCTGCTGGGCCCCTAGCATGGCACTCCAGATACTTCTCAAGCATCACCCCGGCTTCTCTGCTGGGCCCCTAGCATGGCACTCCAGATACTTCTCAAGCATCACCCCGGCTTCTCTTCTGGGCCCCTATCTTGGCACTCCAGATACTTCTCAAGCATCACCCCCGCTTCTCTGCTGGGCCCCTAGCTTGGCACTCTAGATACTTCTCAAGCATCACCCCGGCTTCTCTGCTGGGCCCCTAGCTTGGCACTCCAGATACTTCTTAAGCATCACCCCCGCTTCTCTGCTGGGCCCCTAGCTTGGCACTCCAGATACTTCTCAAGCCTCACCCCCGCTTCTCTGCTGGGCCCCTAGCTTGGCACTCCAGATACTTCTCAAGCATCACCCCCGCTTCTCTGCTGGGCCCCTAGCTTGGCACTCCAGAAACTTCTCAAGCATCACCCCGGCTTCTCTGCTGGGCCCCTAGCTTGGCACTCCAGATACTTCTCAAGCGTCACCCCGGCTTCTCTTCTGGGCCCCTATCTTGGCACTCCAGATACTTCTCAAGCATCACCCGGCTTCTCTGCTGGGCCCCTAGCTTGGCACTCCAGATACTTCTCAAGCATCACCCCCGCTTCTCTGCTGGGCCCCTAGCTTGGCACTCCAGATACTTCTCAAGCATCACCCCCGCTTCTCTGCTGGGCCCCTAGCTTGGCACTCCAGATACTTCTCAAGCATCACCCCGGCTTCTCTGCTGGGCCCCTAGCTTGGCACTCCAGATACTTCTCAAGCGTCACCCCGGCTTCTCTGCATGGCCCCTAGCTTGGCACTCCAGATACTTCTCAAGCATCACCCCCGCTTCTCTGCTGGGCCCCTAGCTTGGCACTCCAGATACTTCTCAAGCATCACCCCCGCTTCTCTGCTGGGCCCCTAGCTTGGCACTCCAGATACTTCTCAAGCGTCACCCCGGCTTCTCTGCATGGCCCCTAGCTTGGCACTCCAGATACTTCTCAAGCATCACCCCGACTTCTCTGCTGGGCCCCTAGCTTGGCACTCCAGATACTTCTCAAGCATCACCCCGGCTTCTCTGCTGGGCCCCTAGCTTGGCACTACAGATACTTCTCAAGCATCACCCCGACTTCTCTGCTGGGCCCCTAGCTTGGCACTCCAGATACTTCTCAAGCATCACCCCGGCTTCTCTGCTGGGCCCCTAGCTTGGCACTACAGATACTTCTCAAGCATCACCCCGGCTTCTCTGCTGGGCCCCTATCTTGGCACTCCAGATACTTCTCAAGCATCACCCCGGCTTCTCTGCTGGGCCCCTAGCATGGCACTCCAGATACTTCTCAAACATCACCCCCGCTTCTCTGCTGGGCCCCTAGCTTGGCACTCCAGATACTTCTCAAGCATCCGCCCCGATTCTCTGCTGGGCCCCTAGCATGGCACTCCAGATACTTCTCAAGCATCACCCCGGCTTCTCTGCTGGGCCCCTAGCTTGGCACTCCAGATACTTCTCAAGCATCACCCCGGCTTCTCTGCTGGGCCCCTAGCTTTAATACTCCAGATACTTCTCAAGCATCACCCCGGCTTCTCTGCTGGGCCCCTAGCATGGCACTCCAGATACTTCTCAAGCATCACCCCCGCTTCCCTGCTGGGCCCCTAGCTTGGCACTCCAGATACTTCTCAAGCATCACCCCCGCTTCTCTGCTGGGCCCCTAGCTTGGCACTCCAGATACTTCTCAAGCATCACCCCGGCTTCTCTGCTGGGCCCCTAGCATGGCACTCCAGATACTTCTCAAGCATCACCCCCGCTTCTCTGCTGGGCCCCTAGCTTGGCACTCCAGATACTTCTCAAGCATCACCCCGGCTTCTCTGCTGGGCCCCTAGCTTGGCACTCCAGATACTTCTCAAGCATCACCCCCGCTTCTCTGCTGGGCCCCTAGCTTGGCACTCCAGATACTTCTCAAGCTTCACCTTACTGGGTTGCTTGGTCCCTGGCTTGACACACAAGGCTGCTCTGCAAGCGTCACCTCTGCTGGCTGGATCCCTGGCTTAACACCTGCTGAAGTTTCCCCATTTTTCACCGTCCCTGGTTGGTGAGAATACTGCTCCGATACTTGCTTCAGCTACTCACTGTGGTCCCTGGTAATAAGGTGGTTTGTCCCTTAGTGGCGACAGCTTCCCCTCTACCTCCGACCTCGGCAGGTTCTCCGGCTGGCAGAACTGTCACTTCTAGTTGGACCCTAGGCTGCTCTCTTGCTTCTGGATAGCCCCTCAGACAGCCTAGCAGCCAGATGTGCCCGGGATAGACCCATCTCCAGCCTAGCAGCCCGGGCAATACAACACACATACTTGTCCTATCTAATGTCGCCAGGTACCAGGCCACCTAGCGGCAGAAGAGAGAAGTGCAGCAATTCCAGACTTAGGGTGAACTCAATTGATCCCTAACAATGAGCCAAGGTAACTACACCTGGCAGGTAAATTTAGGAGCAACCCTGCCTAAACTTCAGGGTGCTACACTAATGATGGGGTACTATTTCTCCCACCAATACCAATGATGGAGTACTATTCCCCTCACTAATGTCAGTGATGGGGTACTATTCCTCTCACTGATACCAATGATAAAGTACTATTCCCCCAGAAATGTCAATGATGGGGTACTATTCCTCCCATTGATACCAATGATGGAGTACTATTCCCCCCACTAATGCCAGTGATGGGGTACTATTTCTCCCACTGATACCAATGATAAAGTACTATTCCCCCCACTAATGTCAATGATGGGGTACTATTCCTCCCATTGATACCAATGATGGAGTACTATTCCCCCCACTAATGCCAGTGATGGGGTACTATTTCTCCCATTCAGACCAATGATAGAGTACTATTCCCCTTACTAATGCCAGGGATAGGGTGCTATTCCTCTCACTGATACCAATGATAAAGTACTATTCCCCCCACTAATGTCAATGATGGGGTACTATTCCTCCCATTGATACCAATGATGGAGTACTATTCCCCCCACTAATGCCAGTGATGGGGTACTATTTCTCCCATTGAGACCAATGATAGAGTACTATTCCCCTTACTAATGCCAGGGATGGGGTACTATTCCTCTCACTGATACCAATGATAAAGTACTATTCCCCCCACTAATGTCAATGATGGGGTATTATTCCTCCCATTGATACAAATGATAGAGTACTATTCCCCTTACTAATGCCAGGGATGGGGTACTATTTCTCTCACTGATACCAATGATACAGTACTATTCCCCCCACTAATGCCAGTGATGGGGTACTATTTCTCCTACTGATACCAATGATAAAGTACTATTTCCCCCACCAATGTCAATGATGGGGTACTATTCCTCCCATTGATACCAATGATAGAGTACTATTCCCCTTACTAATGTCAATGATGGGGTACTATTCCTCCCATTGATACCAATGATGGAGTACTATTCCCCCCACTAATGCCAGTGATGGGGTACTATTTCTCTCACTGATAGCAATGATAAAGTGCTATCCCCCCACTAATGTCAATGATGGGGTACTATTCCTCCCATTGATACCAATGATAGAGTACTATTCCCCCCCACTAATGCCAGTGATGGGGTACTATTTCTCCTACTGATACCAATGATAAAGTACTATTTCCCCCACTAATGTCAATGATGGGGTACTATTCCTCCCATTGATACCAATGATAGAGTACTATTCCCCTTACTAATGTCAGTGATGGGGTACTATTCCTCCCACTGATACCAATGATAGAGTACTATTCCCCCCCCACTAATGCCAGTGATGGGGTACTATTTCTCTCACTGATACCAATGATAAAGTACTATTCCCCCACTAATGTCAATGATGGGGTACTATTCCTCCCATTGATACCAATGATGGGGCACTATTCCTACCACTGACACCAATCATGGTGCATTGTTTACTCCCACTGACACCAATGTTTACATGTACTAGGGGGAGGAATTGTTTGCATTGTTTACTCCCACTGATGCCAGGGCAATTTCTACCCAAACTGGGCACAGTCCGGCCCTCCTGAAGTCGGAAGGACATTAAATTGTCCGTTTATTTAGAACAGGGTTCTCAAACTGGCGGCCCTGTAGCTGTTGCAAAACTGTCATGCCTCTGTCTGTGGGAGTCATACTTGTAACTGTCAGCCATGCAATGCCTCATGGGACTTGTAGTTTCGCAACAGCTGAGGGGCCACCAGTTTGAGACCCCTGGCCAAAATGTAAATTTTTTCGGATCGTGTTTAGACACAATACATTTTTTTAGATGTTACCTGTAAGGTTAATTTTTTTAAATCCAGGTCTACTGTCACATTTACCGATCTCATGCAACTAATCCCCCCCCCCCCTCCACCGCCGCCACTCCTCCATTACACACTTTAAGAGGGGAGTCCTATCCTTGTGTAAGCTCTGTATCAGAGGGTATTAGAGCTTACACATGGTTGATTTCCACCACCTTATCACATGACCGTGTTTGGCCACCCAAGCGCAAGTTCTCCATCCTGGGAAGAATTAACATTCTCCCCATATTCAGGTAACTATTGAGGGCTCTGAGCAGGTGGGAGAAAGGTGAGTACCAATAGGTAGGGCGTTCTTCCAAGAGAACCTGTTACTTTTCACTGAAAGAACAAAGTTACAAAAAGAAACAACATTTCGAGGACAATAAATTGGTGAAATTTGTTCAGCATTCCCCTTCTCTAATTTCTTCATCAGGGCAAAATACCTTATTATTCGCCGTCTCCGAGTCATTTTCTCCATGTAACTTTGGACGGTTTCGGCGGAGTATTACAATTGCCGTCTCTCGCCTTGTCGCGGTGCCTTTGTGCCATAATATCACCCTTGATTAAAAAAGACATAAAGGTAGAAAAATATGACCACAGGTTGCGCATATTTTACACCTCCGCTCCTGTCTGGCACAAAGGCAGCAGAAAATTGCGTATACAGCAAACACAAATAAGACTAAAAATTCGGGCCCCCGAAAAAGAAGGCAGGCCGGGCCACAAAGGCTCCTTTTGTGAGACGCTGATTTGAATTTCTGCTAAGCAGGAATGACTCCCATTACTCTCTTAATTTTTTTTTTTTTTTTTATTCATTTCCAATATTAGAGACCATCAATTATGTTTGAACTGTAATCAACCATCCCTGCCGGCCTGCACAAAGTGCGTGCTACCCTGAATTAGTCATTATTAAAAGTGGTCGTAATTGATTTGGAACTAATACAGGGAGGGGATGAAAAGAGCCTTTTTTACTTCCTGTCCCCTTGATACGACCGCATAAAATTTTCTTATTTTTTTTCTTTATTAGCATTGTGCCGTGGACCATGTTCATTTCCTTTGTTTATTGGGGAACGGCCCTCAAAAATCTTATTTTCTCCCCCAAGAAGATGCAAGCCAGTTTTAGGTTCCGTCAGGCCCTTATATACCTGTGTTTTATAACCACATAGGTTCTTACAAGCATTCAGCTTGTTATATTTATTTGTAGTACAGGTACAAGATGAGAACACTGTAGTCATAAAGGGATGGACATGGTCAGCAACAATACTTAGGGAGGCTGTGGCCTGAACCGTTGATACAAGGCAGGATGGATCCATGCTTTCATGTAGTTTAGGTCAAATTCTGACCCTATCATCTGAATGTCGCAGCTGAAATCGAGACTCATCAGACCAGGCAACGTTTTTCCAATCTTCTATTGTGCAATTTTGGGGAATGTGCATCTCAATGACACTGTTCATCTTAGTGACCCTTGTGCATCTCTGTACCCCTGTGTATCTCCGTGACCCCTGTGCATCTCAGTGACCCCTGTGCATCTCAGTGACCCCTGTGCATCTCAGTGCCCCTGTGCATCTCAGTGCCCCTGTGCATCTCAGTGCCCCTGTGCACCTCAGTGACCACTGTGCATCTCAGTGACCCATGTGCACCTCAGTACCCCTGTGCATCTCAGTGACCCTTATGCATCTCAGTGACCCTGTGCATCTCAGTGACCCTTGTGCATCTCAGTGCCCCTGTGCATCTCAGTGACCCCTGTGCATCTCAGTGACCCCTGTGTATCTCAGTGACCCCTGTGCATCCCAGTGACCCTTGTGCATCTCAGTAACCCTTGTGCATCTCAGTGCCCCTGTGCATCTCAGTGACCCATGTGCATCTCCGTGCCCCTGTGCACCTCAGTGACCACGGTGCACCTCAGTGACCACTTTGCATCTCAGTGACCCATGTGAACCTCAGTACCCCTGTGCATCTCAGTGCCCCGTGCATCTCAGTGACCCCTGTGCATCTCAGTGACCACTGTGCATTTCAGTGACCACTGTGCATCTCAGTACCCCTGTGCATCTCAGTGCCCCTGTGCATCTCAGTGCCTCTGTGCACCTCAGTGACCACTGTGCATCTCAGTGACCCATGTGCACCTTAGTGACCACTGTGTATCTCAGTGACCCTTGTGCATCTCAGTGCCCCTGTGCATCTCAGTGGCCCCTGTGCATCTCAGTGGCCCCTGTGCACCTCAGTGACCACTGTGCATCTCAGTGACCCATGTGCATCTCAGTGCCCCTGTGCATCTCAGTGACCCTGTGCATCTCAGTACCCCTGTGCATCTCATGCCCCTGTGCACCTCAGTGACCCTTGTGCATCTCAGTGACCCTTGTGCATCTCAGTGGCCCCTGTGCACCTCAGTGACCACTGTGCATCTCAGTGACCCATGTGCACCTTAGTGACCACTGTGTATCTCAGTGACCCTTGTGCATCTCAGTGCCCCTGTGCATCTCAGTGGCCCCTGTGCATCTCAGTGGCCCCTGTGCACCTCAGTGACCACTGTGCATCTCAGTGACCCATGTGCATCTCAGTGCCCCTGTGCATCTCAGTGACCCTTGTGCATCTCAGTGCCCCTGTGCATCTCAGTGACCCCTGTGCATCTCAGTGCCCCTGTGCACCTCAGTGACCACTGTACATCTCAGTGACCCATGTGCATCTCAGTGCCCTGCAGTCATCCCTGTGCATCTCAGTGGCCCTGTGCATCTCAGTGAACCCTGTGCATCTCAGTGTCCCCTGTGCATCTCAGTGACCCCTGTGCATCTCAGTGACCCCTGTGCATCTCAGTGACCCCTGTGCATCTCAGTGCCCCTGTGAACCTCAGTGATCCCTGTGCATCTCAGTGCCCCTGTGCATCGCAGTGCCCCTGTGCACCTCAATGATCCCTGTGCATCTCAGTGACCCCTGTGTCATCACACAGCTCCAGGTACATTTCTGCTATGACCTGGACTGTTCTTTGTTCAGTGGTTTCAGACCCCTGTCCCTTAAGGCGGTCACTTAAATAGCATTTCTCAGCAATCTCCATTCAGAGGGAACATCTCCACTTAAATTGAAGATGATAATTACATCTAAATTCCATATGATCATAAATATTTACCTAACCATTGCTCTTCAAAATTCAAGTGGCTCGTAGGAAAGGCATTAGAAATGCTATGACAAAAAGCATGCTATAAAAGAATAAAAGGGCTTTCCCCAGGCACAAGTTTCCTCCTACTCCACCACAATGACTCTAATGAAGAGGTTTGTACATATAGGTTTACAGTCTGAAAACACGCTAGTTTGTCATGAACACACTTGCCCAAAGGAAAAGGCATTCTGAACATCGTGCATTTAAATAAACCCATCTTTTTAAAGCTGAACTGCAGGCAGATTTAAAGCGGAGTTCCGTCCTCATTTTTCACTCCTCGCCATGCAGCACAAATGTCCATCCTTAAAATCAATTGGCAATTTATTTTTATTATTTCTGTTCACTTATCTGATTTATGCCTATATCTAATTTCACTTCCTCCTTTAGGGGCCGCGGCGCCGTACGTCATTTCTGGTTTTGCATTGACTCCTGGGATATCTTGGTCAGCTTGACATGGCACTGCTCCCGTAACACTTAACATTGGTGTCTATAGAAAATCTTGGTCAGCTTGGCATGGCATGGCATGGCATGGCTCCAGTAACATTTAACATTGTCATCTATGGAAAATCTTGGTCAGCTTGACATGGCACGGCTCCAATAACATTTAACATTGGCATCTATGGAAAATCCTGGTCAGCTTGACATGGCACGGCTCCAGTAACATTTAACATTGGCATCTATGGAAAATCTTGGTCAGCTTGACATGGCACGGCTCCAGTAACATTTAACATTGGCATCTATGGAAAATCTTGGTCAGCTTGACATGGCACAGCTCCAGTAACATTTAACATTGGCATCTATGAAAAATCTTGGTCAGCAAATGTTACTGGAGTCGTGCCATTTCAAACTGACCAAGATTGCACCGCACTGCACATGCGTGAGATCGGAAGGTGTATGCTGAGTAGCCAGCATGCACAGAATCCAGAATGCAAGAAGGACACTGCGGCTTCAGATGCCCACACTGCAGATGGCTGCACTTTACAAAGTAAGAAAACGATGCTGCACAAATAAAAAACTGGGCATAGTTTACAGCATAACTTTGTTACATTGCACGAGACATAAGTATTCTAGGGGTATTTTTATCTTAAAAGTCATATTTCAGTCAGAACTCAGAACAGAGCTTCTGCTGCAGTCTGGTGCTTTTCCTTTGGCAGCCTAATGGCGCGTACACGCGCTTAGAATTTCCGACAATAAATGTTCGATGTGAGCTTTTGGTCGGAAATTCCAACCGTGTGTAGGCCCCATCAGACATTTTCTGTCTGAATTTCCGCCCAAAAAAAATTGAGAGCTGGTTCTCATATTTTCCGAAAACAAAATCCGATATTGTAAATTCCGAGCGTATGTAGACAATTCCAACGCACAAAATTCCACGCATGCTCTGAATCAAGTACGAGACGGAAGCGCTCGGTCTGGTAAAACTAGCGTTCATAAAGCCCCGTACACACGATCGGACATTTGTCCGGCCAAAATCACATCAGAATTCCGACGGAATGCAATTGGAGTAAAAGAGAACAGTGGGCTAGATTCAGATAGGTGAGCGGATCTTTAGATCCGCGTAACCTATCTCATTTACGTTACGCCGCCGCAAGTTTTTCAGGCAAGTGCTTTATTCACAAAGCACTTGCCTGTAAAGTTGCGGCAGCGTATCGTAAATCCCCCGGCGGAATTCAAATTCGGCGGGTAGGGGGCGTGTATCATTTAAATGAAGTGCGCCCCCGCGCCGACCGAACTGTACATGCGCCGTCCCCAAAAAATCCCAGAGTGCATTGCTCTAAATTACGTCGCAAGGACGTCATTGGTTTCGACGTGAACGTAAATTACGTCCATCCGTATTCGCGAACGACTTACGGAAACAACGTAAAATTTCAAAACTCGGCGCGGGAACGAAGGCCATACTTAACATTAGCTACCCCTCATATAGCAGGGGTAACTATACGCCGGAAAAAGCCGAACGCAAACGACGTAAAAAAAACGCCGGGCGGTCGTTCGTTTCTGAATCGGCGTAACTCCTCATTTGCATATTCCTCGCGTAAACAAACGGAAGCGCCACCTAGCGGCCAGCGTGAGATTGCAGCCTAAGATCCGACGGTGTAAGTCACTTACACCTGGCGGATCTTAGGGATAGCTATGCGTAACCTGATTCTATGAATCAGGCGCATAGATACGACCGTCGGAACTCAGAGATACGACGGCGTATCAGGAGATACGCCATCGTATCTCTTTCTGAATCCGGCCCATGTTGTCTATCTAAACTCCAACGGAATTTCTCGGAATTTCTGATGGAAAAAATCCAATGGGGCATACACTTTTTCCATTGGAAATTCCGATCATGTGTACGGGGCTTTATTGAGATAGCACTTTTGTCACGCTATAACGGACTGAAAAGCACGAGGCTAAAAAATGCAAATCGTCTCTCACCAAACTTCTACTAACCCAAAGGGTGGCGCACTTGGTATGGAACTTCTGTTTTTTTGTGCTGTACGTGACCGCTAGGGTGCCCACGTGTCCCGGATTGCCCGGGACTGTCCCGCAATTGACATGTCTGTCCTGGGTCCCGGGCACCTTCATTCAATACAATGTCCCGGAATGAAATAAAGGACACAGCCACCTCCTACTAACTAATAACTACATTTCCGAAACTGGTTGCTAGGGCCAGCGCTGCCTGGCATCTTGCAACCAGTGACAATTTACTCTCAAACAGTGAGACCGGGAGTGAGGCCTGCGTCTAGTGCAGCCCTGCTGCCCCCACCCACCTCGGCACCTCCTCCTTCTCTGGCACCCAGCGGCAAAATCAGCAGGTACTGGTGTGATCTTCACTCTCCAGATAGTGACGCCACTCCTTTCCTTCTACCAGGGGAGGGCTGGCAGCCTTAGGCCTGGGGGGCAAGTCCAGTCAAGTGGCCCATTGAACTGCCGAATGAGCTCACCATCCATGGCCCATCTGTTTTTTTTTGTTCAATGCAGCCTCACCAGTGCCCATCAGTGCAGCCAACTCCAGTGCCCATCAATGCAGCCTGATCACTGGGGACAGTTACATGGAGTGTATGGAGGGGAGATGGGGGGTCAGCTAGGCGTGTCAGGGTCTCTCACCTCAGTGATCTCAGCTCAGCAGATCCTTGCACGCCACGGCCTCCTGGGGGAGTAATGCTCCTGTCCCGGGGTCAAGTTGCAGCCAGCACCCAGCCCCGCAGCCCTGCGTCCTGACTCCCTGGCACGCACTGCCTCTGCCTGCTTCCAAGAATCCAGTCCCCAGGGAGTTGTAGTTTCCTCTGCGCTGCTCTGTTTTCCACCCACCGGGAGCTTGAGCATGGACTACAACTCCCGTAATGCAACAGCTAGTGGTCAGCCCCTGTAGCCACGCCCCCAGCCCGATTTCCTAGTGCAGAATAAAAAACAAAAATGGCCGGCCATTTTGAACATAAGTTAGAGTAGCCTGGGAGGCAATTGCCACCCTGCCCCCTGGCCCAGCCCTCCCCTGCCTTCTACGCACGTGTCTCATGCAGAGGGAGTGACAGCAGCACTGCATCTGGTGGCAGGCTATGGGTGGCAAGCGGCACTGCATCTGGTGGCAAGTGGCACATTCACCTGACAAATAACCCGCCATCCAAATTCCCCATCAACTCCGAGACTACATTTCCCCCCCACCCGTCTCATATTTTTGGGGGGAAGGTGAGAGAGGAGGTGTGTCCTTGAATGGCAGATTGGAAATGTGTTCACCCTAGTGACCGCGTTCTTGACCTTCGCAATTTCCGACAACACCTTTGGGATGATTTGGAGCAGGGACTGCAAGCCAGGCTTTCTCATCCAATATCAGCGCCTGACCTCACAAATGCGCTTCTGGAAGAATGGTCAAACATTCCCATAGACACACTCCTAAACCTTGTGGACGGCCTTCCCAGAAGAGTTGAAGCTGTTATAGCTGCAAAGGGTGGACCAACTCAATATTGAACCCTACAGACTAAGACCGGGATGCCATTAAAGCTCATGGGCCAGATTCTCAAAAGAGATACGACGGCGTATCTCCAGATACGCCGTCGTATCTCTGAGTCTGGGCGGTCGTATCTATGCGCCTGATTCTAAGGCCTCGTACACACGACCGAACATGTCTGCTGAAACTGGTCTGCGTACCAGTTTCCGCGGACATGTTCGGTTGTCTGTACGGCTGACCGGACCGGATTCCCGGCCTAGCGGTCAGGTTTCCAGCGGACAAATGTTTCATAGCACGCTGGAAGCCTGTCCGTCGGACATGTTCGGTCGTCTGTACGACTCACCGGACATGTCCGCTCGGCCGAAAGCCCTCGCATGCGTCAAAGTGATTCGACGCATGCGTGGAAGCATTGACCTTCCAGGGTCGCGCACGTCGCCGCGTCATCGTCGCGGCCACGTCGCGACCACATCACCGCATTCGCTGTCCGCGGGGATTTTGGTCTGATGGTGTGTACACACATCAGACCAAACTCCGGCAGCGGACATGTCCGATGAAAACGGTCCGGCGGACCGTTTTCATCGGACTGGTCCCGTCGTGTGTACGAGGCCTTAGAATCAGTTACGCATAGATTTCTATTAGATCCGACCGGCGTAAGTCTGTTACACCGTCGGATCTTAACTGCATATTTACGCTGGCCGCTAGGGGCGTGTACGCTGATTTACGCCTAGAAATATGTAAATCAGCTAGATACGCAAATTCACGAACGTACGCCCGGCCGACGCAGTACAGATACGCCGTTTACGTTAGGCTTTTCCCGGCGTAAAGTTACCCCTGCTATATGGTGGCGTACATGCGGCGTACCAATGTTAAGTATGGACGTCGTTCCCGCGTCGAATTTTGATTATTTTACGTCGTTTGCGTAAGGCCGCGTACACACGAGAGGATCGATCCGCTGAAATTGATCCGCGGATCGGTTTCAGCGGATAGATCCGCTGGTGTGTACGATCCAGCGGATATTTATCCGCGGATATATTTCGGGCCGACCGATTTCCAGCGGATAAAAATTTCTTAGCATGCTAAAAAATCTTTCCGCTGGAATCGGCTCCAGCTGATCGATCCGGTGGTCTGTACAGACTCACCGGATCGATCTGTCCGAACCCATCCCTCGCATGCGTCGTAATGATTCGACGCATGCGTGGAATTGCTTATATGACAGCGTTGCGCACGTCGCCACGTCATCATCGCGGCGACGGCGCGACACGTCACCGCGGTGTAAATTCGGCGCGGATTTCGATCCGATGGTGAGTACAATCCAGCGGATCGAAATCCTCAGAGGATTTATCCGCGGAAACGGTCCGGTGGACTATATCCGCGGATAAATCCTTTCGTGTGTACCCGGCATAAGTCGTCCGTGAATGGGGCTAGACGTCATTTACGTTCACGTCGAAACCAATACGTCCTTGAGGCGTATATTGGAGCAATGCACACTGGGATATTCCACGGACGGCCCATGCGCCGTTCCTGAAAAACGTCAATCACGTGGGGTCACACGTCATTTACATAAAACACGCCCCCCTGTTCCAAATTTGAATTAGGCGGGCTTACGCCGGCCTATTTACGCTACGCCGCCGCAACTTACGGAGCAAGTGCTTTGAGAATACAGCACTTGCCTGTCTAAGTTGCGGAGGCGTAAGGTAAATCGTATACGTTACGCCCGCGCAAGGATACGCCGATCTACGAGAATCTGGCCCCATGTGCGTTGTAAAGGCAGGCGTCCCAATACTTTTGGCAATAGAGTATAACAAGGATGAGTGTCTGCTACAAAAAAAGGATGCAACGTATTAGCTGCAGGCCTGAAACCCGGGGGGCACTTGGCCTAGCAACACCCCCAGTGATAGATACTTGCCTGGAGTTGTACTTTAAAGTCTTTTTGTGACAGCGATAGCGGCGAAATCCCAGCCCAGCCGTTCCTGCCCACACACCCCCAAAACATCTTGTTTGTGCCATATGTTTGCTTCCTATCTGACTGAGCCATTCGGTATACGGTGACTTCTTGCAGCTGGGAAAAGAGGTAACGGTATGAGCGAAGTCGCGGGGGGATTATCGACGCCGCGCAGCATAAGGCGCTTGCAGCAGAAGTGCCTGCTGACAGCCCCCAAGTCCAGGCACATAACGGGGGGGGGGGGGGGGGGGACAGAACACACCACTCCATTCAACCCTGAGGGGATGTGTTTGGAAACATCTGTTTTATTTGGTTCTTCTCCAGAAAGATGGCTTGGAAAGTTTCCAAAAATCTGGCTCCTTCCTCGAGGATGACCCCCACATTCTCATGCAGAAGGACTGCGCTGCTAGTCTGGGGGATTTCGCAAGGACAGCTTTGTCTATATACAGCCTCAAGCCCGATGCTTGACGTAAACCAGCAAGCCCAACCTGAACGCAACGGCCCCCCAATAAACCGGACCCACAGACTGAGCTAGTGGGGCCTACATGGATCCGGTCTGACTATATCAGCCATATTCCAATCGAAGTTGAGGATACCTAAATCAGAGTTTATTAACGCCTTAACCAAGCCCCGGACCAATCCCCGGACCAGAGCACTTTTTGTGATTTGGCACTGCGTCGCGTTAACTGACAATTGCGCGGTCGCGCGCCGTGGCTCCCAAACAAAATTGGCGTCCTTTTTTTCACAAAAATAGAGCTTTCTTTTGGTGGTATTTGATCACCTCTGCGGTTTTTATTTTTTGCGCTATAAACAAAAATAGAGCGACAATTTTGAAAAAAAAACAATTGCCTAGATTCACATACATTGCCGCAACTTTGCGGCGGCGTAGCTTAAGGCATTTAAGCTACGCCGCCGTAAGTTAGCGAGGCAAGTACATGATTCACAATGTACTTGCCTGCTAAGTTACGGCGGCGTAGCCTAAAGCGGGCGGGCGTAAGGGCGCCTAATTCAAATGTGTGTAAGGGGGCGTGTTTTATGCTAATGGGGCTTGACCTTACGTTTTTGACGTTTTCTTTTAAAGCGGATGTTCCACCCCAAAAAAATATTAAAAGCCAGCAGCTACAAATACTGCAGCTGCTGACTTTTAATATAAGGACACTTACCTGTCCTGGAGTCCAGCGCCGTCCGCAGCAGAGGACGAGCGATCGCTCGTCACCCTGCTGCTCCCCCCTCTATCCACGCTGAGGGAACCAGGAAGTGAAGCGCTGCGGCTTCACTGCCCGGTTCCCTACGGCCCATGCGCGAGTCGCGCCGCGCCCGCCGATTGGCTCCCGCTGTGTGCTGGGAGCCGAGTGTTCCCAGCACACAACGGGGGGGGGGGGGGGGCGACGGGATATGACGCAATGCCCGTCTTTTGCCTGTGAATGCCGGGCCGGAAGTGGGTGCAAATACCTGTCTTTAGACAGGTATCTGCACCCCCATCCCCCCTGAAAGGTGTCAAATGTGACACCGGAGGGGGGGAGGGTTCCGATCAGCGGGACTTCACTTTAGGGTGGGCAACCGCTCTAACTGCGCATGCGCCGGGCGCCTACATTTCCCAGTGTGCATTGCGGATAAGTACGCCGCACGGGCCTATTGATTTCGACGTGGACGTAAACGACGTAAATCCCGATTCACGGACTACTTGCGCAAACAACGTAAAAATTTCGAATTTCGACGCGGGAACGGCGGCCATACTTTACATTACTATTCCAACTAGGGCCTAGCTCTAACTTTAGGCGGCCTATCTCCAACGTAAACGGCGTAAAAGTACTGTGTCGGCCGGGCGTACGTTCGTGAATCGGCGTATCTACAAATTTACATATTCTACGCCGACCGCAATGGAAGCGCCACCTAGCGGCCATCCGAAATATTGCAACCTAAGATAGGACGGCGCAAGCCGTCGTATCTTAGATATGTTTAAGTGTATCTCTGATTGACAATACGCTTAAACATAAGTCGACGTAGATTCTGAGTTAGGTCGGCTTATCTACTGATAAGCCGGCCTAACTTTCTGAATCTACCTAAATATTTTTTACTTTTTGCTATAATAAATATCCCCCAAAAAATCGATAAAAAAAATTTTTTTCCTCAGTTTAGGCCGATACGTATTCTTCTACTTATTTTTGGTAAAAAAACAAAAAAAAACGCAATAAGCGTTTATTGATTGGTTTGCGCAAAAGTTATAGGGCTAGATTCAGCAAGAATTTACGTCGGCGTTTCTATTGATACGCCGCGTAAATTCAAAGTTGCGCCGGCGTATCTTCTTTCTGTATTCAGAAAGCAAGATACGCCGAAATTAGGCTAAGATCCGACTGGCGTAAGTCTCTTACGCCGTCGTATCTTAGTTGCATATTTACGGTGGCCGCTAGGTGCCGCTTCCGTCGATTTCAGCGTAGAATATGCAAATGAGCTGGATACGCCGATTCAGAAGCGTACGTGCGCCCGGCGGAATTTTTTACGTCGTTTGCGTAAGGCTTTTTCCGGCGTAACGTTGCTCCTGCTATATGAGGAGCAACCAATGTTAAGTATGGACGTCGGGCCAGCGTCGAATTTTGCGTCGTTTACGTCGTTTGCGTAAGTCGTTCGCGAATAGGGCTTTGGGTAAGTTACGTTCACGTCGATAGCATTGACAATTTGCGGCGTAATTTGGAGCATGCGCACTGGGATACTTTCACGGATGGCGCATGCGCCGTTCGTGAGAAACGTCATTTACGTGGGGTCATGTTTTATTTACATAAAACACGCCCACCTCTTCAGAATTTGAATTTGGAGCGCTTGCACCGGCAGATGTACGCTACGCCACCGTAACTTAGGGCGCAGGTTCTTTGTGAATCCAGCCCCAGCCTCAGTAAGTTACGGCGGCGTAGCGTATCTGAGATACGCTACGCCAGCACAAACTTACGGCGGGCTTTCTGAATCTAGCCCATAGCGTCTACAAAATCGGGGTAGTAATTTTTTTTCTACTTGTTATGGCGGTGATCTGCAATTTTTATGGCGGACACATTGGACCCTTTTGATGCTATTTTGGGACCATTCACATACATTATACAGCGATCAGTGCTATAAATATGAGCTGATTACTGTGTAAATGTGACTGGCAGTGAAGGGGTTAACCAGTAGGGGGCTAAGAAGGGGTTATGTGTGTCCTAGGGAGTGATTCTAACTGTTAGGGGGCGTGGCTACGAGTGACACGTCACTGATCACTGTTCCCGATGATAGGAAACAGACGATCAGTGTCCTGTCACTAGGCAGAATAAGGAGATGCTTGTTTACACTTGCTTCTCCCCGTTCTGCAGCTCTGTGACCCGATCGCGGGACACCGGTGGACATCGAGTCCGCGGGTCCCGTGGGCACGGTCATGGAGCTCACGCCAGGAGCGCCCACGTGCGCCCGCACAGTGGGAATTTTAAAGTGACGTAAATATATGTTACTAATAAGATTAACTGCTTGCCGACCAGCGCATGACGATATACGTCGGCAGAATGGCGCGGGCAGGCAGATGTGCGTACAGGTATGTCCCCTTTAAGAAGTGGCATTGTGGGCCAGCACGCGGCGCCGGGAACAGTGCGTGTGCCCTCCGCGACCCCCGTGAGTTCGACCGTGGTTCCCGCGGACTCGATGTGTGCGGGGATACCTGCGATCGTCTCACGGAGAGGAAGAACGGGGAAATGTTGATGTGAACAAGCATTTCCCCATTCTTCCTAGTGACAGGACACTGATCACCGCTCCCTGTAATCAGGAGCGGTGATCAGTGTCATGTCACACACAGCCCATCCCCCCTACCGTTAGAACTAATGCCTAGGACACGCTTAACCCCTTTAGCGCCCCCTCCTGGTTAGCCCCTACACTGCCAATCACATTTACACAGTAATAAGTGCATATTTATAGCACAGATCGCTGTGTAAATGTGAATGGTCCCAAAATAGCGCCACTGCATCGCTTTAACTGACAATTGCGCGCTCCTGCAACGTGGCTCCCAAACAAAATTTACGTAATTTTTTCTCCACAAATAGAGCTTTCTTTTGGTGGTATTTGATCACCTCTGCAGTTTTTATTTGTTGCGCTATAAACAAAAGAATAGCGACAATTTTGAAAAAAAAAACAATATTTTGTATTTTTTGTTAAATAATAATAAATATCCCCAATTTTTTTTAAAAAAAAGCTATTTTTTCTCAGTTCATGCCGATACGTATTCTTCTACATATTTTTGGTAAAAAAAAATGGCAATAAGCGTATATTGATTGGTGTGCGCAAAAGTTATAGCGTCTACAAAAAGGGGATGTTTTTATGGCATTTTGATTATTAATTTTTTTTTACTAGTAATGGCGGCGATCAGTGATTTTTATCGTGACTGCGACTTTATGGCGGACACTTCGGACACTTTTGACACATTTTTGGCACCATTGTAATTTTTACAGCGATCAGTGCTATAAAAATGCACTGGCCCAGATTCAAGAAGCACTTGCGCCCGCGCAACCATAGGTTACACGGCGCAATTGCTTACTTGCTCCGGTGTAATGAGTGCTCCTGATTCAGGAACCTCGTTACACCGACTGCAGCCTAAAATCTGCGCGGCATAAGGCTCTTATGCCTCGCAGATTTTAGGCTGCATTCTTGCGGGGACCGCTAGGGGGCGCTCCCATTGTGTATCAGCGCGTAGTATGCAAATTGCATACTACCACTGATTCACAAGCTTGCGCGGGCCCCGCGCAAGCCAGGTACGGAGTTTCCGTGCGGCTACTTTTAGCGCAAGGCTGCCCCTTCTAATAGTAGGGGCAGCCAATGCTAAAGTATAGCCGGCCTTCCCGCGCCGTGAAATTTGAATTTCACGGCGTTTGCGCAAGTGAAACGTGAATGGCGCTGGAAGCCATTCACGTTCACTTAGAAGCAAATGACGTCCTTGCGACGTCATTTGCCGCAATGCACGTTGGGAAATTTTCCCGACGGAGCATGCGCTGTACGCTCGGCGCGGGAGCGCGCCTAATTTAAATGATTCCCGCCCCCGGCGGGATCATTTAACTTGCGTGCGCTTACGCCGGGCAACTTTGCCGGCGCGCCCTCGCAATTCACGGAGCTACTGCTCCGTGAATCGAGGGCAGCGCAAAATATTTGCGGGGGCGCAGGGCAAAATCGTTGCCCTGCTCCCCCGCAAATATCGCGCAATTCTACTTGAATCTGGGCCACTGATTACTGTAACAATGACACTGGCAGTGAAGGGGAGAGGAGCAGTGAAGGAAGAGGAGCTACCAGTGACATGTCACTGATCACTGTTCCCGATCATGGGGAACAGTAGATCAGTGACATGTCACAAGCAGAACCGGGGAATGTCTTGTTTACAAAGGCACCCCCCTGTTCTGCCTTTGCCGACCGCCCGGGAACATCGAATTTCCCGGGACCCGCGAACACATTCACGAGGCCCGCGGCGGGAGCAAACGTGCGCCTGCTGGGCGTCAAATTTCAAGGGACGTACAGGTACGCCCATTTGCCTGCCCGTGCCATTGTCCCATTTGCCCATTTGCCTGCCTGTTCATTGTGTCAACGTATATGTGTGTGCGGCGGTCGGCAAGTGGTTAATAAAATATATATTTTTTTATTATACTCTCGTCCATCTTGCCTACAAAGTCCGACCCAGAGTCTTTGACTCATTTTTTTCAAAAACATGGGCACCATTGAATGTAATTAAGATCTTCTTGTTGAGCGTTGTCGTACTTTGGGAAATGCGGGACAAATTGCTTAGGTGTGAATAGGGGCTTATGCCCTGTACACACGATAGGAGACTCAGACAGGTTTTTCTGATGGAATTCCGTTCAAGCTGTCTTGCATACACACCAAATTCCGACCGTCAAAAACGTGGTGACGTACAACATGTGCGACGAGCCGAGAAAAATGAAGTTCAACGCTTCCGAGCATGCGTCGACTTGATTCTGAGCATGCGTGTTTTTTTTCTCCGTCGGAGTTCCATACAGACGAACAGAATTTCCGATAGAAATTTTTTGTGTCGGAATTTCCGATGGAAAAAGTCAGATGGGGCATACGCAATTCTGTCTGACTTTTTCCATCAGAAATTCCGATCGTGTGTATAAGGCATTAGAGAAAGTTTGCATTGTTCTTTAACCACTTCCCGACCGCCGCATGTATATATACGTCCACAGAATGGCACGTACAGGCAAATGGGCGTACAGGTACGTCCTTGCCTTTCCGCGGGTCGGGGGTCCTATCGGGACCCTCCCCCCCCGCTACATGCGGCGGTCAGGTTCCCTCGGGGAGCGATCCGGGACGACGGCGCGGCTATTCGTTTCTAGCCGCTCCGTTGCGATCGCTCCCCGGAGCTGAAGAACGGGGAGAGCCGTATGTAAACACGGCTTCCCCGTGCTTCACTATGGCGCTGCATCGACCGAGTGATCCCTTATATAAGGGAGACTCGATCGATGACATCATTCCTACAGCCACACCCCCCTACAGTTGTAAACACACACTAGGTGTACACTAATTCCTACAGCGCCACATGTGGTTAACTCCCAAACTGCAACTGTCATTTTCACAATAAACAATGCAATTTAAATGCATTTTTTGCTGTGAAAATGACAATGGTCCCAAAAATGTGTCAAAATTGTCCGAAGTGTCCGCCCTAATGTCGCAGTCACGAAAAAAATCGCTGATCGCCGCCATTAGTAGTAAAAAAAAAAAAATTAATAAAAATGCAATAAAACTATCCCCAATTTTGTAAACGCTATAAATTTTGCGCAAACCAATCGATAAACGCTTATTGCGATTTTTTTTTTACCAAAAATAGGTAGAAGAATACGTATCGGCCTAAACTGAGGGAAAAAAGTGTTTTTATATATGTTTTTGGGGGATATTTATTATAGCAAAAAGTAAAAAATATTGTTTTTTTTTCAAAATTGTCGCTCTATTTATGTTTATAGCGCAAAAAATAAAAACCGCAGAGGTGATCAAATACCACCAAAAGAAAGCTCTATTTGTGGGGAAAAAAGAACGCCAATTTTGTTTGGGAGCCACGTCGCCCGACCGCACAATTGTCTGTTAAAGCGACGCAGTGCCGAATCGCAAAACCTGGCCTGGGCATTTAGCTGCCTAAAGGTCCGGGGCTTAAGTGGTTAGCGTAAAACACTTCATAGTGTGCAGGAAGAAACTGATGTCAAACATGGCTGTACAAGAAAATATTTTATTTTGCCGATCGCAGTGGCCTTTACAACTGCTTGAAAATATACTTTTTTCTGGTTTAGAAATTTGTCCCTAAATATATCATTAAGCTCATCCACTGAGCAGTAAAATATACATTGTGACAATGTTTTGATGTAATCAGTTTAATTAAAGCCTCAGCTGTGCCACGTCTGTCCTTGAATGTATCTTCGCTTGAATTTTTCTAGAGCGGAATCAAGGCTTTAATGAAATGTTGGCCAACGTTGTGTGTTCCCTTGTTGCATCTGCTGGAGCCTTGCTGGGTTTTATAGCGAAGAGAACAGACTGGCTACCTGAATGCACATGTAGCCGGAGGACACACAAGAGAGTCGCGGGACACGGAATTGCCATTGTGCAAGGGTATGATCAGATGTAGGAGAGACGTGCCAATGCCTTGCTTTTGTAGCCCATGCAGAGAGCGAAATTTGACTGCCAGCGAATCGCGGATATGATGAGGTGGGATTGTGGGAAGCGGCAATATAATATTTGCTCTTGGCCTCCAACACGAAACCTCACTTGATTATAAACACAGTGCCGTATTTGTGAAATATTGGTATATAACAAGTGTCACAAATCCAAAACTAAAATGATAAAATAAATAATAAATAGTCCTATAAATTATTAAGATCTTACCCCCCAATGTCTATTATTAACAGAAATATGTGTAATCAGAATGCTAATATAAACCGTGATATAGATAAATCAACAAAGTGCTTAAATCCCGGAATTCATATAGAGGCGTATACACTGGAAAATACACTAGGATAGAATAAAAAAGATTCCCAACAGCCATGATGAGAAAGGATGAGCTCCTCAGGTCTTCACCATCAAACACTTGTAAGGTCTCCCAGGTGTCATTGGTCACACACAAAGCTTACCAAATAATGTGATCCTCCATATAAGAGTTTTCAACTCAAGTTGACCCAGAAACTGGAGAGTGAACCAGAAACTCAGATTGACTCAAAAGTTGACCCAAAAACTACTGTAGAGATTGAACCAGAAGCTAGAGATTGACCCAGAAACTGGAGGGTGGCCCAGAAAATCAAGTTGATCCAGAAACTGGAGAGTGACCCAGAAACTCAAGCATACACGCACACTCCAGTCTAAGCACTCACAAACATCCATAAGCAACAGAGCGTATCATATGGTACAGCGACATGGAATTCCAGCATCAAAGATGGCTGCTGTTTTTCGCACATGCTCAGTAGCTTGTATCCAGCTCCACTCTACCGGTTTTGTCACACGTACAACCTGATATATTGCATAGGTTTCTAAAGGGAACTCTTAAGGCGTCAGCGTACCAAGACATTTTGGACAATTTCATGCTCCCAACTTTGTGGGAACAGTTTGGGGATGGGATGGCCCATTCCTGATTCCAACATGACTGCACACCAGTGTGCACATCAAGGTCCATAAAGAAATGGATGAGCGAGTTTGGGGTGGAGGTACCTGACTGGCCTGCACACAGTCCGGACCTTAACTCGATAGAACACCTTTGGGATGAATTAGAGCGGAGAATGTAGCCAGGCCTCCTCGTCCAACATCAGTGCCTGACCTCACAAATGCACTTCTGGAAGAATGGTCAAACATTTTCATAGACACACTCCTAAACCTTGTGCACAGCCTTCCCAGAAGAGTTGAAGCTGTTATAGCTGCAAAAGGCAGGTCAACTCAATATTGAACCCTACAGACTAAGACTGGGATGCCATTATAGTTCATGTGCGTGTAAAAGCAGTCATCACAATACTTTTGACAATTTATTGGATGTGTGTATCTGAGACAAGACTATTGTTTGCCAGCTTTGTACCAGTTAGATCCTGCTGAAATTTCTATGGCCACATGCATGAGCTCTTAAAAAAGAGAACTTGCATCCCCAAAAGTTCAAGACCCATAAACTGGAGAATGACCCAGAAACTCAAGTTGACTAATAAATTTGAGATAGACCCAGAAACTTAAGTTGACCCAAAAACTGGAGATTGACCCAATAACTCAAGTTGACCCAGAAACTGAAGAGTGGCCAAAGAATATAAGTTGACCCAGAAACTGGAGAGTGACCCAGAAACTCAGGCTGACACACAAACTGGAGGGCTACCTAGAAACTCAAATTGACCCAGAACTTGGAGATAGACCCAGAAACTTAAGTTGACACAGAAACTGAAGATTGAACCAGAAGTCAGAGATTGACCCAGAAACCCAAGTTGACCCAGAAATTGTAGAATGACCCAGAAACTCAGGTTGACTCAAATAATGGAGGGTAACCCAGAAATTCAAGCTGACCCAGAAATTGAAGATAGACCCAGAAGCTAGAGATTGAACCAAAAGCTAGATATTGACCCATAAACTCAAACTGAATCAGAAACGGTAGAGTGGCCCAGAAACTACAGTTGACCCAGAAACTGGAGAGTGGCCCAGAAACTCAGGTTGACCCAGAAACTGGAGAGTGGCCCAAAAATGCAAGTTCACCCAGAAACTGGAGAGTGACCCAGAAACTTAGGTTGACTCAAAAACTGGAGGGTTACCCAGAAACTCAAGCTGACCTAGATATTGAAGATTGTCCCAAAAACAAGTTGACCCAGAAACCGGAGACTGAACCAGAAGCTTTGAGATTGACCCAGAAACTCAAGTTGACCCAGAAACTGGAGAGTGGCACATTAACTCAAGTTGACGCAGAAACTGGAGAGTGACCCAGAAACTGAAGTTGACCAAGAAATGGAAGATAGATTAAATTTACCCAGACACTTTTGATTGAATCAGAAGCTAGAGGTTGACACAGAAGCTCAGATTGACTCAAAAACTGGAGGATTAACCAGAAACCTAAGTTGACCCAGAAACTAGAGCTTGAACCAGAAGCTAGAGTTTGACCCAGAAACTGGAGAGTGGCCCAGAAAATCAAGTTGACCCAGAAACTGGGGAGTGACCCAGAAACTCAAGTTGACCCAGAAACTGGAAAGTGACTCAAAAACTGAACCAGAAACTCAGGTTGACGCCAAAACTGGAGGGTTACCCAGAAACTCAAACTGACCTTTAAATTAAAGATAGATCCAGAAACTGGAGATTGAACCAGAAGCTAGAGATTGACCCAGAAACTCAAGTTGACCCAGAAACTCAAGTTGACCCAGAAAACTAGAGAGTGGCCCAGAAACTCAAGTTGACCCAGAAACTGGAAAGTGGCCCTGAAACTCAAGTTGAGCCAGAAACTGGAGTGTGACCTAGAAACTCAAGTTGACCCAGAAATTGGAGATAGACCCAAAAATTTAAGTTCACTCAGAAACTGGATAATAAACCAGAAGCTAGAGATTGACCCAGAAACTGAAGAGTGACCCAGAAATACAGGTTAACTCAAAAACTGGAGGGTTACCCAGAAACTCAAGCTAACCCAGAAATTGATGATAGACCCAAAAACTCAAGTTGACCCAGAAACTGGAAATTGAACTGGAATCTACAGGGTGACCTAGAAACTAGAGAGTGACCCAGTAACTCACATTGACTCAAAAACTGGAGGGTTACCCAGAAACTCAAGCTAACCCATAAATTGAAGATAGACCCAAAAACTCAAGTTGACCCAGAAACTTGAATATGAATTGGAATCTACAGGGTGACCTAAAAACTAGAAAGTGACCCAGAAACTCACATTGACTCAAAAAGCTTCATCCATTCGTGTCTGACTGTGTCTTCTGGTACTCTCCTCGCGAGCAGGGTGAACCTGGGGGTCGTGACCTGGGGTCAGCATGCAGCTAAGCCCAAACCCTTGTGAGCGGGTCCCTGGCAGAATACCGGCTGGCCCTTAGGCCCCGTACACACGACCGGATGTATCCGCTGGGATTTATCCGCGGATCAGTTCCAGCGGATAGATCCGGTCGTGTGTAGGCCCAAGCGGACAATTTTCGGCGGACATTTGTCCAGCCGACGGATTCCCAGCGGATAAAAATTTCTTAGCATGCTAAGAAATCTATCCGCTGGAATCCTGTCCCTCAGAGTTATCCGGTCGTCTGTACAGACTCACCGGATAAGTCCGTCCGATCCCCATCCCTCGCATGCGTCGGAATGATTCGACGCATGCGTGGAAGTATTTACCTTCCAGCGTCGCGCACACGGCGCGGACACGTGACCGCGGATGTTTTCCGCGCGGATTTTGATCTGATGGTGAGTACAAGCCATCAGATCAAAATCTGGAGGAGAAATGTCTGATGGAAACGGTCCGGCAGACCGTTTCCATCGGATATCTCCTTGTCTGTACGGGGCCTTAGATTCCACGCCCTGGGGGATCCTGTGTCACCTGCTCGCTTGTGGGCTCACATCAGTACCATTGTGACAGTAATATACTGTACTAGAGGGGGTAGTGGGGGGGGGTTGTCTGTCTACCTTCTCCAGACGTTGCATAGGAGTTTGAAATTTTGAAATTAATTTAAAGGGTTATAATCATTTAGGGGGCTCGTACTGTGATGCAGTTAGACATTATAAGAGTCACCTTGAGACAAAAAGAATAACAAGCATATGTAAATGTTTTATAAATAGGACTACGCCAAGAATGTGTTCCATCTCAACTGTTCTTCAATACCTATACAGACAAAGCTTTTAAATGTTTTTGTGAAGGTGTTTGAATTCCAGAGCATAAACCCAAGACCATACAGATAATGGGGTATATAGACAATATAGTTGTGCTTGTAGAATCTGTGGTAGACCTTAACCGCTTACCTAATGAAGTAGAAGAAAGGGGCACGGAAGCCTCCATATGAATAAACACACACAAGACAAAGGAAACAAAGAAGTGAAACTAATGCTTGAAAATAAATGAAAGAATAGAGCAAGTTACCAACCTTGGTATGTGTTACCATTACCTTGGAATATGGATTAATGAAAACCTGAAGAATGATGTCAGAATCTAAGCCAAGTTTCTGGAGACACAAAGAGCCGATGAGGAACAATCTGTCTCTAAGCACAAATACAAGTCTACTCCGATCTCAGGTATGACGAAGAATCTTTTTCCATTCAAAATCCAGGGAATTATCGAAACTCCCTTCACCAATATAATAGTGGACGAAACTGTCGGGAGTGGCATGCGCCACATTAACTAAGCGGACAGACCTTTTCTAGGACTTTCTGTGCTGATGAAAAAATTAACAAACAAAACAAATATTAATGGTTCCAAAAAAAGAATAAAAAATGTTAGGAGCGTGTCTAATGCTCCCATATCTGTCACAGCCACTCATATGCCTAGTCTCTGCTTCCATGGCTTGCATCCTTGTTGATTGGCAACAGGACGCAACCTCTCAGCTCCTCCTGGTTGTACTCCTAGCCACTAGACCTTTTCCAGACTTCTTTGTCAGCTGCAGCCTAACAAGCCTGGTTACATGCTCCCCAGCTTAGGGATTGGTTAGTAGGGTTCTTGCATTTCATTTGGACATTGAGAGCCTAGGGCAGCATTTGATTTCTGGCTCCTGTACCCTTGCTTGGCCTGTTTTTGAAAGCCTCTCCTTTCATCTCTGAAATACTCTGTCTGCTGCCTGCCCTGACCTCAGTCTGCGATACTCTCTTCTGTGTGCCTCAACTTCAGTCTGTACTTGAAATAGTCTATACGTTTGCTGCCTGCCCTCACCTCAGTCAGTCTCTGAAATACTCTCTGTCTGCTGCCTGCCCTGACCTCAGTCTGCGATACTCTCTTCTGTGTGCCTCAACTTCAGTCTGTACTTGAAATAGTCTATAAGTTTGCTGCCTGCCTTGAACTTAGTCTGTCGCTGGAATACACTCTGTCTGATGCCTGCCCTGACCTCAATTGGTCCCTGAAATACTCTGTCTGTTGCCTGCCCTCACCTCAGTCGGTCTCTGAAATACTCTCTGTCTGATGCCTGCCCTGACCTCAGCCAGTCCCTGAAATACTCTGTCTGATTCCTGCCTTCACCTCAGTCGGTCTCTGAAATACTCTCCATCTGATGCCCACCCTGACCTCTGTCTGATGCCTGCCCTGACCTCACCCAGTCCCTAAAATACTCTGTCTGATGCCTGCCCTGACCTCAGTCAGTCTCTGAAATACTCTCTGTCTGATCCCTGCCCTAACACAGTCTGGCCCTGGAAGACATTCTGTCTGCTGCCAGCCCTGACTCTCTCCCTTTCTGGATTATGCTACCCTCTCAGCTCTAGACTTTGCTAACTGCTGTGGAAGTCTGATACCCTAGACTACCCTAGATTTTTCTTTCACTTCTCTTGCTCTGCCTCTATTGCTACCTGGCCAAGGCGCTATAGCAATGTTTAGTAAGACTTGGGGACAATCAATAATGCCTGCCCTGACCTCAGTCAGTCTCTGAAATACTCTCTGTCTGATGCCTGCCCTGACTTCAGTTGGTCTCTAAAATACATTTTGTGTGATTCCTGCCCTGACCTCAATTGGTCCCTGAAATACTCTGTCTGTTGCCTGCCCTCACCTCAGTCGGTCTCTGAAATACTCTCTGTCTGATGCCTGCCCTGACCTCAGCCAGTCCCTGAAATACTCTGTCTGATTCCTGCCTTCACCTCAGTCGGTCTCTGAAATACTCTCCATCTGATGCCCACCCTGACCTCTGTCTGATGCCTGCCCTGACCTCACCCAGTCCCTAAAATACTCTGTCTGATGCCTGCCCTGACCTCAGTCAGTCTCTGAAATACTCTCTGTCTGATCCCTGCCCTAACACAGTCTGGCCCTGGAAGACATTCTGTCTGCTGCCAGCCCTGACTCTCTCCCTTTCTGGATTATGCTACCCTCTCAGCTCTAGACTTTGCTAACTGCTGTGGAAGTCTGATACCCTAGACTACCCTAGATTTTTCTTTCACTTCTCTTGCTCTGCCTCTATTGCTACCTGGCCAAGGCGCTATAGCAATGTTTAGTAAGACTTGGGGACAATCAATAATGCCTGCCCTGACCTCAGTCAGTCTCTGAAATACTCTCTGTCTGATGCCTGCCCTGACTTCAGTTGGTCTCTAAAATACATTTTGTGTGATTCCTGCCCTGTCCTCAGTTGGTCCCTGAAATACTTTGTCTGATGCCTGCCCTCACCTCAGTCAGTCCCTGAAATACTCTCCATCTGATGCCCACCCTGACCTCTGTCGGTCGCTGAATTACCCTCTGTCTGCACTCTCCTGCACTGGAATACTCTCTGTCTACCCTGACACTCAGTCTGCCCCTGTCTTCTGCCTGACCTAAGTTGTTCCCTGTAATAATCTCTGCTGTGTCACTCAACCTCAGTCTGTTTCTGGCATAATCAATAATTCTGCTGCCTGCCCTGAACTTAGTCTGTCACTGGAATACTCTTTGGCTGATGCCTGCCCTGAAATGAGTCAGTCGCTGAAATACTCTGTCTGATGCCTGCCTTGACCTCAGTCGGTCTCTAAAATACTCTCTGTATGATGCCTGCCCTGACACTCAGTCTGGCCCTGGAACACGCTCTGTCTGCTGCCAGCCCTGACTCTGTCCCTCTTTGGATTATGCTACCCTCTCAGCTCTATACTTTGCTAACTGCTGCGGTACCCTTGACTACCAAAGGTTTTTCTTTCACTTTTCTTGCTCTGCCTCTATTTCTACTTGGCCAAGGCACTATAGCAATGTTTAGTAGGACTTGGGGGCAATCAATGATGCCTGCCCTGACCTCAGTCGGTCTCTGACATACTCTCTGTCTGATTCCTGCCCTGACTTTAGTCGGCCTCTGAAATACTTTCTGTCTGATTCCTGCCCTGACTTCAGTCGGTCTCTGAAATACTTTCTGTTTGATTCCTGCCCTGACCTCAGTTGGTACCTGAAATACTCTGTCTGATGCCTGCCCTCACCTCAGTCAGTCCTTGAAATACTCTCCATCTTATGCCCGCCCTGACCTCAGTCAGTCTCTGAAATACCCTCTGTCTGCTGCCTGCACTGGAATACTCTCTGTCTACCCTGACACTCAGTCTGCCCCTGAAATACTCCTCTCTGTCTGCTGCCTGCCCTGATCTCAGTCATTCCCTGTAATAATCTCTGCTGTGTGACTCAACCTCAGTCTGTCCCTGGAATAGTTTATAAGTCTGCTGCCTGCCCTGAACTTAGTCTGTCACTGGAATACTCTCTGGCTGATGCCTGCCTGACCCCAGTTGGTCCCTGAAATACTCTCTGTCTGATGCCTGCCCTGACGCTCAGTCTGCCCCTGGAACACGCTCTGTCTGCTGCCAGCCCTGGCCCTGTCCCTCTCTACATTATGCTACCCCCTCAGCTCTAGACTTTGCTAACTGCTGCGGTAGTCTGACACCCTTGATTACCATAGGTCTTTCTTTTACTTCTCTTGCCCTGCCTCTATTGCAATGTTTAGTAAGACTTGGGGTAATCAAGCACCCATAGGCCTACTCATCTTAAAGAACAGGGACTGCTATAAGCATAACTACACTCTCCAGCTACAGTCCAGTGCTTGAGTGTGCATTACGGAAAATATTAGTTAAAGGGAAAACTGAGTTAATTAGGGTGATTAGGTTGAATTAAGGGAGTTAAATAGGAAAACAAAGATTTTTTTTTTTACTTGTCAGGTTACTTTACCTGACATTGTATGTACAGTAGATAGAAGCTCATCCCTTTGGCCTTCGGATGAATGAAGCACAGTAGATTTTTTGCCCATTCTTCTCTGCAAAATATCTCAAGCTCTGTCAGATTGGATGGAGAACGTCTGTGAACAGCAATTTTTAAGTTTTGCCGCAGATTCTCAATGTGATTTAGGTCTTGACTGTGACTGGGCCATTCTAACACATGAATGTGCTTTGATCTAAACCATTCCATTGTAGCTCTGGCTGTATGTTTAGGGTCGTTGTCCCCCCCCCCCCCCATCTCAAGTCTTTTGCAGACTGTAACAGGTTTTCTTCTAAGATTGCCCTGCATTTGGTTCCATCCATCTTCCCATCAACTCTGACCAGCTTCCCTGTCCCTTCTGAAGAAAAGCATCCCCACCACATGATGCCACCACCATGTTTCACAGTGGGGATGGTGTGTTCAGGGTGTTAGTTTTCCACCACACATAGCGTTTTGCTTTTAGGACAAAAAGTTCAATTTTGGTCTCATCTGACCAGAGCACCTTCTTCCACATGTTTGCTGTGTCACCCACATGGCTTCTCACAAACTGCCAACGGGACTGCTAATGGTTTTCTTTCAACAATGTCTTTCTTCTTGCCACTCTTCCATAAAGGGCAGATTTGTGGAGAGCACGACTAATAGTTGTCCTGTGGACAGATTCTCCCACCTGAGCTGTGGATCTCTGCAGCTCCTCCAGAGTTACCATGGGCCTCTTGGCTGCTTCTCTGATGAATGCTCTCCTTGCCTGGCCGGTCAGTTTAGGTGGACGGCCATGTCTTGGTAGGTTTGTAGTTGTACCATACTCTTTCCATTTTCGGATGATGGATTGAACAGAGCTCCGTGAGATGTTCAAAGCTTGGGGTATTTTTTTTTTATAACCTAACACAGCTTTAAACTTCTCCACAACTTTATACCTGACCTGTCTGGTGTGTTCATTGACCTTCATGATGCTGTTTGTTCACTTAGGTTCTCTAACAAACCTCTGATGGCTTCACAAAACCGCAGTATTAGTACTGAGAATAAATTACACACAAGTGGACTCTATTTACTATTTAGGCAACTTCTGAAGGCAATTTGTTCCACTAGATTAGTTAGGGGTATCAGAGTAAAGGGGGCTGAATACAAATGCACGCCAAACTTTTCAGATGTTTATTTATAAATAAATTTGGAAAACCATTTATAATTTTCCTTCCACTTTATGGTATCCAATTATGTGCCACTTTGTGTTGGTCTATCACATAAAATCCCAATAAAATACATTTATGTTTTTGGTTGTAACATGACACAATGTGGAAAATGTCAATACTTTTTCAAGGCACTGTATCTTCTGTCTGATGAATGTTTATAAACAATGTTACTTTGTATCTCTCTATCTCCCGTCTGATGAATGTTTATAAACAATGTTACTTTGTATCTCTCTATCTCCCATCTGAACAATATTTATAAACACTGGGGTAGATTCACGTAGCTGCGCTTTAAGTTACGGCGGCGCAGCGTATTGTATTTACGCTACGCCAACGCAAATTACAGGAGCAAGTGCAGTATTCACAAAGCACTTGCTCCGTGAGTTAAGTCGGTGTAGCGTAAATGGGGCTGGCGTAAGCCCGCGTAATTCAAATGTGGAGGGGGGGGGCGTGTTTTATGTAAATCAATGATGACCTGACGTGATTGACGTTTTGTACGAACGGCGCATGCACCGTCCGTGTACATATCCCAGTGTGCATTGCTCCCGAGTACGCCGCAACGACATATTGGTTTCGACGTGAACGTAAATTACGTCCAGCCCTATTCGCGAACAACTTACGCAAACAATTCAAATTACGACATCCATACTTAACATTGGCTGCTCCACCTAATAGCAGGAGCAACGTTACGACGAAAACGACTTACGCAAACGACGTAAAAAACTACCGCCGGGCGCACGTACGTTTGTGAATCGCCGTAACTAGGTAATTTGCATACTCTACGCTGAAAACGACGGGAGCGCCACCTAGCGGCCAGCGTGAGAATGCACCCTAAGATACGACGGCGTAAGAGACTTATGCCAGTCGTATCTTAGGCTAATGTCGGCGTATCTTGCTTTCTGAATACAGAAAGAAGATACGCCGGCGCAGATTTGAATTTACGCGGCGTAAATTCTCTCTGAATCCGGGCCAATGTTACTTTGTATCTCTTTATCTCCTATCGGATTATTGTTTATAAACAATTATTCTTTTTATCTCCCGTCTGATCAATGTTTATAAACAATGTTGCTTTGTATCTTTGGCTCTCCCGTCTGAACCACGTTTATAAGCACGGGGGTTAATTTACTAAAACTTGAGATTTCAAAATCTGGTGCAGCTGTGCATGGTAACCAATCCACTTATAATTTCAACTTGTTCAATAAAGTAATATTAAAGTCACGTTTTTTTTTTTTTTTTTTACTTTTCCGCAAACATGATATGCTTACTTTTATAACAACCACAACCATTACCTGCATAACAATCATAACAATCCATAACAAACACGTTCTACTTACCTGCTCTGTGAATTGGTTTTGCACAGCCCAGATCCTCCTCTTCTCAGGTCCCCAGATGGTGCTCTTGGCCCCTCCCTTCTTCCAAGTGCCCCCAGAGCACGCAGTTTTCTCTGGGGAGTTCCCAAGCCGTGGGTCTGCACAGGGCTGGTGCTACCACTAGGCAAACTAGGCACCGGCCACTGGTGTTCCTACTCTCTTCTATCTGCAGTAAGCAACTAAGTCTCAGCATCATCAGGCAGCTGCCGCTCCATTCGCACATAGTGTCAAAGGCGCAGCGGCACCCCTAGGACTGTGTCTGTGTCCCGACTCCCGAATGAATGGAAGCAAGCAAATATTCATTGATGGGCGCTGATGAGGCTGCATTGATGGGTGCTGGTGAGGCTGCATTTGATGGGTGCTGGTGGGCTGCATTTGATGGGTGCTGGTGGGCTGCATTTGATGGGTGCTGGTGGGCTGCATTTGATGGGCACTGGTGAGGCTGCAGATAGGCGCTGATTAGGCTGCATTAACCTCTTTATCACCCCGCTATAGACAAAACACGTCTACAGCGCGGTGGAGTTGTTCTGGGGCGCGCTCCCGGAATCATCCGTGAGCGCCGGGTCTAGAAGACGCGGCGCATCACGGATCGCGGTAAATACCATGTGATTGCTCCGTCACTTGTAAACAAATCCCCCCCACTTGTAATCCCTCCCCTCTCTGTACCGATCGGTACAGCGTGAGAGGAGAGGGGGGAGCGGAAGCAGCAGCAGCTGCTGTGGCTGGATCTGTGACAAATGCAGTCACAGATCCAGCCATCCATCCCTCCCTGTGCAATACTCTGCAATACCCCCAATACTCTGCAATACCACCAATACTCTGCAATACCACCAATACCCCCAATACTCTGCAATACCCCCAATACTCTGCAATACCCCAATACTCTGCAATACCCCCAATACTCTGCAATACCACCAATACTCTGCAATACCCCCAATACTCTGCAATACCCCCAATACTCTGCAATACCACCAATACTCTGCAATACCCCCAATACTCTGCAATACCCCCAATACTCCGCAATACCCCAATACCCTGCAATACCCTGCAATACTCCAATACCTTGCAATACGTTGCCTATGGGGATTTTTAAGTAGCGAAGTTCGGCGCCATTCCACGAGCGTGTGCAATTTTGAAGGGTGACATGTTAGATATCTATTTACTCGGCGTAACTTCATCTTTCATATTATGCAAAAACATTGGGCTAACTTTACTGTTTTTTGTTTTTTTTTTAAGCACAAGCGTTCAAAAAATTGCTGCGAAAATACCGTGCGAGATAAAAAGTTGTAACGGCCGCCATTGTATTCTCTAGGGTCTTTGCTAAAGAAGCATATATAATGTTTTGGGTTTCTATGTAATTTTCTAGCAAATAAATTATGATTTTTCCATGTAGGAGAGGAATGTCAGAATTGGCCTGGGTGCTCCAGAATGCCTGAAGGTGCTCCCTGCAGGTTGGCCCTCTCTATGTGGCCACGCTGTGTAAAAGTCTCACATGTGTGGTATCGCCATACTCGGGAGGAATAGCAGAATGTGTTTTGGGGTTTAATTTGTGGTATGCATATGCTGTGTGTGAGAAATAACCTGCTAATATGACAGAAACAAGATTTTATTTTTTATTTTTACAGAATTTTCAGTGTTTTTTCTTTTATAGCGCAAAAAATAAAAAACCCAGAGGTGATCAAATACCACCAAAAGAAAGCTCTATTTGTGGGGAAAAAAGGACAAAAATTTCAGATGAGCACAATGTTGTATGACTGAGTAATTGTCATTCAAATTGTGAGAGCACCCAAAGCTGAAAATGTATCTGGTTAGGAAGGGGGTTTAAGTGCCCAGTGGTCAAGTGGTTAATGGGCACTTTGCTTCACCGTTCTTTATTTAAAATTTAAGATTTTTTTCCCTGAAACTTCCTTTTCTAAAGTGAAGGTGCGTGTTATAAGCCGATAAATACGGTATATCCAAATAACACGCCCAAGCTCACCTCTTTACCACACACAGCCACAAAGGCAGGAGAATTCTTGTTGGGTATTAGTGCTCCGAGGAACACACTTCCGACCGAATTTTAATGTTTTAAAGAATTTCAGGCAAAATGGTCGGCCCTCACGCATGTTCGCTTCATCAAATCTGGCCCTCTTTGAAAAAAAGTTTGGACACCCCTGGCCTAGGGTGTCAAAAATCCTTGCACCAGCCCTGGATCTGCGTGTCCATTCACACACAGCCCTGCCCCCTCCCTCTCCTGATTGGCTCACTGGCTCCGGCTGCAGCCTCAGCCAATAAGAAGTGAGAGTCCCCGGAGAACTGAGAATCTCATCACTGGATCGAGATGGGGCTCAGGTAAGTATTAGGGGGGTGGGGGGCTGCTGCATATAGAATACATGAAGGTAAAAAAAACTTGCGCCTTTAGAATCACTTTAATCTTTGACAAAAAAAACTGGAAGCTGATTGGTTTCTATGCAGAGTTGCACCAGATTTTGCACTCTCAGGCCCACATTCTCGTAGGGCGGCGTAAATGTAAGCGGGCGTAGCATATCGTAGTTACGCTACGCCGCCACAACTTAGAGAGGCAAGTGCTGTATTCACAAAGCACTTGCGTCCAAAGTTACGTCGGCGTAGCGTAAATGAGCCGGCGTAAGCGCGCCTAAATCAAATGAGGAACAGGGGGGCATGTTTTATGTAAACTATTCATGACCCCACGTAAATTACGCTTTTTTCGAACGGCGCATGCACGCGCATTCTCAGTATCACGTCGAATTTTCAAATTAAATTACGCCCGCTCAATGCCTAGTCGACGTGAACGTAACTTACGTCCAGCCCCATTCACGGACGACTTACGCAAACTACGTAAAATACAACGCTGTTCGTACGTTTCCGACGTCCATACCTAACATGACTTACCCCTGCTTTATGAGGGGTAACTTTACGCCGGCGTATGTCTTACGTAAACGACATATCTTGATATGCCGGGCGCACGTACGTTCGTGAATCGGCGTATCTAGCTAATTAGCATATTCGACGCGGAAATATACGGAAGCTCCACCTAGCGGCCAGCGTAAATATTGCACCCTAAGATACGACGGCGTAGGAGACTTACGCCGCTCGTATCTAGGAAACTGTGAGGCGTATCCTGATTCTATGAATCAGGCGCCGAGTTGCGACGGGCCGCACTCAGAGTTACGACGGCGTATCTGGAGATACGCCGGCGTAACTTCTTTGAGAATCCGGGCTTTCGTAAGGCAACCCCACATGTTTTTTTTTTTAATACAGCAGTTCCTGCCTGTCATTTTGACAGCCGGGAATTGCCTGAAAGTGCAAGGGAGGGAGTGGGAAAACAATAGAAGGAGAGGGCATAATATCCATATCCTGGGTGTTTTTTTGTTTTTTTTTAGCCCCCCCCCCCCCCATGGCCTTTACAGGTTAAACATACGGAAAAGTGCAGACATGTATTACATTTGTTTTTTGTCCAGACACACAGTGGCCCAGATTCAAGTAGATTTGCGCTTTATTTGCGCAGGCACAGGGCAACGATTTTGCCCTGCGCCCACGCAAATATTTTGCGCTGCCCTCGATTCACGGAGCAGTAGCTCCGTAAATTGCGAGGGCGCGCCGGCAAAATTAGCCCGGCGTAAGCGCGCGCAATGTAAATGATCCCGCCGGGGGCGGGAATCATTTAAATTAGGCGCGCTCCCGCGCCGAGCGTACAGCGCATGCTCCGTCGGGAAACTTTCCCGACGTGCATTGCGGCAAATGACGTCGCAAGGACATCATTTGCTCCAAAGTGAACGTGAATGGCGTCCAGCGCCATTCACGATTCACTTACGCAAACGACGTAAAATTCGAACGTCGCGACGCGGGAACGTGGGTATCCTATAGCATTGGCTGCGCCTGCTATTAGGATGTGTAACGTTACGCGAAACCCCGATGTACGCAAACTACGTAATTCGCGTACGCAGGGCTCGCGCAACGTTGTGAATCGGTGTTAGTATGCAATTTGCATACTATACACAGATCACAATGGGAGCGCCCCCTAGCGGTCATCGCAAGAATGCAGCCTAAAATCTGCGTGGCATAAGAGCCTTATGCCACGCAGATTTTAGGCTGCAGTCGGCGTAGCGATGTTCCTGAATCAGGAGCATTCGCTACGCCGGAGCAAGTAAGCAATTGCGCTGTGTAACCTATGGTTACACAGGCGCAATTACTTCTTGAATCTGGGCCATTATGTCATGTCTGCGTTTTGAAATGTGCTTCTTTTTTTGAACTTTTTGAAAGGGGGGTCATTATTCTTGTAAAGCCCAGGGCAGCGCGGTCTCAGAATTCTTTAGCGGTTGCTTGTATATGGTGCCCCCCCCCCTGCTTGCTCCTATGACATCCAGATATACTTCTCTTTTTCACCATCTATTGTTGCCGTAATAGTGCGCAGATCCAAAAAAGATTAAGACAAACGGCAGCGCATGTTAAGCCCACAATGCTTCATTATCGACTCCGGCAAATTGTGCCCTTCCAACGTTAATTGGCTTCCGGCAGCCATGTAAACGCTGACAGATTAATAATGAACTCTGTATCACAATGTGCTTGATTCATGGCTCTACAGCATTTTCATTATCTGGAGACCGGGCAGGACGGGGGGGGGGGGCGACGGCGAAAGACCAGCTAACAGGCTGTATTTTGTACAGAAAAATTACCATTCGCCCATTTTTGCGTACAGGTTTCTTCTTTGCTTGTTCATTTACCCCCCACATCCTCCAATTAATTACATGATGAAGGTGTTACAGGGTTGAGATGTTCACATTATCAATCGCCGCAACCGCTCTGCCGCCAGCGTTTGTTGCTTATCGGCCCGTTCAAAAAAGAGCGAGGCCTTCATTACATGAGATTGGCACCAGCAATACCTGTGATCATTATGTTATTTCTCACATACCAGGATAGGCAGCTTGGGAAGTTTTTTTAATTTTTTTTAAACAGTGGAACCTCGGATCGCGAGTAAACGCGGTGAACGAGCGTTTCGCAATACAAGCAATTTTTTTTTTTTAAATCCTGACTCATAGGTGGATTCAGAGAGAGTTAGGCCGGCGTAGATACGCCGACCTAACTCGGAATCTGCGCCGTCCTAAGTTTAAGTGTATTCTCAAACTGAGATACACTTAAACCTATCTAAGATACGACAGCCTGCGCCGTCGTATCTTAGGGTGCAATATTTAGGCTGGCCGCTAGGTGGCGCTTCCATTGAGTTCGGCGTAGAATATGTAAATGACTAGATACGCCTATTCACGAACGTACGTGCGCCCCTGTCGCAGTAAAGATATGCCGTTTCCGTAAGAGATACGCCGCCTAAAGATAAAGATGGGAGGAAAGAAATGTTGGACAGCCGCACTCCAATAAAAGGTAAAAAGGTGGTGCCTTTTATTCTGGTAAAAAATACTACAAAAGCAAAAAAAACAGCAAACAGTGGGGTAATAGAGCTAACTAGTTTCACATTGATAACCAATGCTTAGTCATAGATAAATAAAAGATAAAGATGCCCCCTAGGTGGCGTAGCCAATGTTAAGTATGGCCGTCGTTCCCGCGTCGAAATTTGAAAATTTTACGTTGTTTGCGTAAGTCGTCCTTGAATAGGGCTGGACGTAATTTACGTCCACGTCGAAACCAATATGTCCTTGCGGCGTACTTTGCCGCAATGCACACTGGGATATGTCCACGGACGGCGCATGCGCCGTTCGTAAAAAACGTCAATCACGTCGGGTCACAGTTAATATGCATAAAACATGCCCCCCACATCCTCATTTGAATTAGGCGCGCTTACGCCGGCCTATTCACGCTACGCCGCCGTAACTAAGGAGGCAAGTACTTTGTGAATACAGTACTTGCCTCTCTGACTTACGGTGGCGTAGTGTAAATACGCCGCCGCAAAGATGCGCGCCCCTACCTGAATCCAGCTATCAGTTTGCGAGTCAAAAATTCCATCTTCTGTGGTGTGTAGTACCGCATTTGGCCAGAGGTGCGGGGACGCTGGAGCCAATCGGAGCCGTTAGTATTTACTCGTAAATACTCAGTTCCCGAGAGTTTCCGAGCCATTACGAGGTTTTCCGAATGCAGCCAAACGGTCGCCGAGTATTTTCGAGTCTCTCCGGCACCCCCTCACCCACCTCTGGTCACATGCGGTATTGCGTGCCACAGAAGTCAATGTGGAACAAATTATTTTCGTTTCCATTGACTTCTATGGGGAAACTCGCTTTGATATGCGAGTGCTTTGGATTACAAGCAATCTCCTGGAACAGATTATGCTTGTAATCCAAGGTTCCACTGTATATAGATTTAGAAGGGATCGTGTCAGAGATTGGAGGTAGATAGTTCCCCTTAAGTCTAGGTTTCACATCTATGCGGTTGCGGTTGATGCAGTTTTCTGGCACGTTTTGCGGTGCTCTTTTTTTAAGCGTTTTTGCATGCAGATTTTTTTTTTCTCTTTAACCACTTAAGGACCAGAAGAATTTCCCCCTTAACCTCCTGGCGCCCGCGCTATAGACAAAAGACGTCTGCAGCGCGGTGCCTTCCTGCCGGGTGGACGTCCCTGGACATCCTCCTGTTTTCTTCCGCGATGCGCGCCGCCGCGGGCGCGCATCTGGGAGAAGCTGTGCCCGCCATGTCACGCGGGTGCCGATGCGCGTGCCTGGCGGCCGCGATGTCCGCCGGGTACCTGCGATCGGCAGTCACAGAGACAGGGACGTGGATCTGTTTGTATAAACACACAGATCCACGTCCTGTCAGGGAGAGGAGACCGATGGGGGGTACCTTGTACATAGAGACACCGATCGGTCTCCTCCCCCAGTCAGTCCCCTCCCCCCACAGTAAGAATCACTCCCAGGGAACACATTTAACCCCTTGATCGCCCCCTAGTGTTAACCCCTTCCCTGCCAGTCACATTTATACAGTAATCAGTGCATTTTTATAGTACTGTTCGCTGTATAAATGTGAATGGTCCCAAAAATTTGTCAAAAGTGCCTGATGTTTGCGCTGCAATATCGCAGTCATGATAAAAATCGCTGATCACCGTCACTAGTAAAATAAAAAATAATAATAAAAATGCTTTAAATCTATACCCCATTTTGTAGCTGCTTTAATTTTTGCGCAAACCAATCAATATACGCTTATTGCGATTTTTTTTTAACCAAATTTATGTAGAAGAATATATATTGGCCTAAACTGAGGAAAAAATTTGTTTGGCGTGGGGTTCCCCTCCAAATTCATACCAGATGGATTTGAGGGGACCCCATGTGTTTTTTTTTTTTAAAACCGCAGAGGTAATCAAATACCACCAAAAGAAAGCTCTACTTGTGGGGAAAAAATTATAAAAATGTCATTTGGGTACAGTGTTGCATGACTGCGCAATTGTCATTCAAAGTGTGACAGTGCTGAAAGCTGGAAAATCGCTTGGGCAGGAAGGGGGTGAAAGTGCCCTGTAGGCAAGTGGATAAAGGGCCAATATACAGCTATGGCGATTCGCGGGATCGTGCCGACTTGCTGCAGCATAATGACGGCGGCTGGTCGGCAAGTGGTTAAACACACTGGGCTAGATTCAGTAAGAAGTTACGCCGCGTAACTTCTAGGATGCGCCGGCGTATCTTTTTTCTGTATTCAGAAAGCAAGATACGCCGGAATTTTAATAAGATACAACCGACGTAAGTCTCTTACGCCGTCGTATCTTAGGGTGCATATTTACGCTGGCCGCTAGGTGGCGCTTTCGTTGATTTTGGCGTAGAATATGCAAATGAGCAAGATACGCCGATTCAGAAATGTACGTGCGCCCGGCGGATTTTTTTTACGGCGTTTACGTAAGGCTTTTTCCGGCGTAAGGTTACTCCTGCTATATGACGCGTATCCAATGTTAAGTATGGACGTCAGGACAGCGTCGAATTTTGCGTCGTTTACGTCGTTTGCGTAGGTCGTTCGCGAATAGGGCTTTGCATAAATTAAGTTCACGTCGAAAGCATTGACTATTTGCGTCGTGATTAGGAGCATGCGCACTGGGATACGTTCACGGATGGCGCATGCGCCTTCGTTAGAGACGTCATTTACGTGGGGTCATGTTTTATTTACATAAAACATGCCCACCTCTTCAAAATTTGAATTCGGCGCGCTTACGCCGGCAGATTTACGCTACACTGCCGTAACTTAGGGCGCAGGTTCTTTGTGAATCCAGCCCAGGCCTCACTAAGCTACGCCCGCACCACCAGAGAGAGATCCACGCTGCCCAGCACCACCAGAGAGAGAGCGACGCTGTCCAGCACCACTAGAGAGAGAGCCACGCTGCCCAGCACCACCAGAGAGAGAGCCACGCTGCCAGGCACCACTGGAGAGAGAGTGATGCTGTCCAGCACCATCAGAGAGAGAGCCACGCTGCCCAGCACCACCAGAGAGAGAGTGATGCTGTCCAGCACCACCAGAGAGAGAGCCACGCTGCCCAGCACCACCAGAGAGAGAGTGACACTGTCCAGCACCACCAGAGAGAAAGCCACGCTGCCCAGCACCACCAGAGAGAGAGTGACACTGTCCAGCACTACCAGAGAGAAAGCCACGCTGCCCAGCACCACTAGAGAGAGAGCAACGCTGCCCAGCACCACCAGACAGAGAGCCACGCTGCCAGGCACCACTGGAGAGAGAGTGATGCTGTCCAGCACCACCAGAGAGAGAACCACGCTGCCCAGCACCACCAGAGAGAGAGTGATGCTGTCCAGCACCACCAGAGAGAGAGCCACGCTGCCCAGCACCACCAGAGAGAGAGTGACACTGTCCAGCACCACCAGAGAGAAAGCCATGCTGCCCAGCACCACCAGAGAGAGAGTGACACTGTCCAGCACCACCAGAGAGAAAGCCATGCTGCCCAGCACCACCAGAGAGAGAGTGACACTGTCCAGCACCACCAGAGAGAAAGCCACGCTGCCCAGCACCACTAGAGAGAGAGCAACGCTGCCCAGCACCACCAGAGAGAGAGCAACGCTGTCCAGCACCACTAGAGAGAGAGCGACGCTGCCCAGCACCACCCAAGAGAAAGAGCGACGCTGCCCAGCATCACCAGAGAGAGAAAGACTGAGCCACTGCCAGGGTACAGACATGCTACACTACTGACCAGAGTCGCCCCCGGGGAACCCAGAATGAGCGATCATCCTGCCGGAGAGATCACTGCTTTAGTATCGCTGGGTCTGTCAGCCATTATCCATTACTTATCCTAGGGACTGTACTACGTCTGCAGTCTCAGACAATAATGATGTGATAATGACATTGTCGAAAAGGGGCGGCACATGGGTGACCCTAAAATGATGCCCCCCGGCCCATGCCTGCTGAAGAAAAGCATGCACACAACATGATACTGCCACCACCATGTTTCACGGTGAGGATGGTGTGTTCAGAGTGATGTGCAGTGTAAGTTTTCCGCCACACATAGCGTTTTGCTTTTAGGCCAAAAAGTGAAATTTTGGTCTCATCTGACCAGAGCACCTTCTTCCACATGTTTGCCGTGTCCCCCACATGGCTTCTCACAAACTGTTTACGGGACTTTTTATAGCTTTCTTTCAACAATGGCTTTCTTCTTGTCACGCTCCCATAAGGGACAGATTTGTGGACTCTTCTTCCTAATTAGGTGACTTCTGAAGGCAATTGGTTCCACTAAATTTTAGTTAGGGGGTATCAGAGTAAAGGGGGGCTGAATAATAATAACAACAACATTTCTGTGTATTGATACTATGTTTGGGGAGGGGTTGTATGTTTTTAAATATATTTCACCTGTAGGTTATATCTGTGGGGTGTGAGTACATTTTTATAGCCTAATGCAATTTTGAATGCATTTTTTGCACACAATTTTCTTTTACATGTTACTTTTTCATGTGGGTTTTGTGTTCCATTACATTCTATTATATTTTAGTAATTGGCTTTAAATCTTCAAATGTAATCACTATGGTGCCATGAAATCTGCCTTGACACCTTTATATCTGTATAAATATATATATACAAAGCCATCTCTTGCTCTGGGGGGGAGGGGGGGTTAACCGAGGTTTGATTGGAAATTCATGAATTCTCAATGTTCCGATTGATCCGAGAGGTAAGTGGGATGTAAACAGCAAAGGTCACAGCTGTAATGAATAGGTCCCCCTAATGATGCTGCTGACAGAGTGACGGATGACTTTTCTCCAAGAGACGCTTCCATTGTGCCCCGGCGCGGCCTGACACTCCATTCTATACCGGGCTTAATATGCCGTATGCTTCCCCCTTTTGTTTTCCTCCAATGATTACAGCATATAAAAGGCAATAGGCGAAGAGGTGGGGGGAGTTGTTTTGTCTTTTGTTTTGTAGTGTATGTTTTTTTTTTTTTAGTTGCATGTTAATGAAGATCTTCTGATTTTATTTCATTATCAACTGGCCAAAATTAGTGAGTATTTGTTTTTTGTATATTTCTTACCACTACTGTACCATGACATACTACCAAAACACAATACAAATCAAATATTTTACTCTTGCATTGGGATACCGCATGCATCACTTCTCAGTCATGTGGTCACTGTGATTGGTTGTCACAATGATCACATGAATGGAAGACCATTCTTTGTATCTCTCTATTTCCTGTCTGATCGATATTTATAAACAATGGCCCGGATTCTCGTAGCACTTACGCTGGCGTATCTCGAGATACGCCGCGTAAGTGTCAATGTGCGCCGTCGTATCTATGCGCCTGACTTTGAAAGCAAGATACGCCTGTAAATAGGCTTCATCCGACCGACGTAAGTTTCCTACGCCGTCGTATCGTGGGCGCATATTTACGATGGCCACAAGGGGCGCTCCCATTGATTTACGATTCAAATATGCAAATGAGTGAGATGCGCCGATTCACGAACGTGCTTGCGCCTGGCGCATTAAAATAAGTGGTTTACGTAAGTTGTACGTCCGGCGTAAAGTTAAGCCTCATAAAGCAGGTGTAAGTCATGCTAAGGTATGGACCAGGGAACAGCCGTCGTGTTTTACGTAGTTTACGTAGTAAGTGAATAGGGCTGGGCGTAGGTTAACGTTCACGTCGTAGGCAGTGATTCGACGTATCTTAGGCGTTCGTTCCGACGTGATTCTGAGCATGCGCATTCAGAAGCGTCCACGGGACGGCGTGTGCGCCGTTCGCTCGGCCCATCATTTGCATGGGGTCACGGTTCATTTAAATGGATCACGCCCACTTCCACCTACTTTGAATTAGGCCGGCTTACGCCAAAGAATTTACGTTACGCTGGCGCAACATTGGGAGCAAGTGCTTTGTGAATACTCTGCTTGCCTCTCTGTGTTACGCCGACAGAAATATGCGCCGATGTATCTGGATCCGGCCCAAAGTTACTTTGTATCTCTCTATCTCCCGTCTGATCAATGTTTATAAACAATGTTACTTTGTATCTCTCTATCTCCCGTCTGATCAATGTTTATAAACAATGTTACTTTGTATTAGCTAGATTCAGGTATTTACGCTACGCCGCCGTAAGTCAGAGAGGCAAGTGCTGTATTCACAAAGCACTTGCCTCCTAAGTTACGGCGGCGTATCGTAAATGGGGCCGGCGTAAGCGCGCCTAATTCAAATGAGGATGAGGTGGGCGTGTTTTATGTAAATGATTGGTGACCCGACGTGATTGACGCATGCGCCGTGTACATATCCCAGTGTGCATTGCTCCAAAGAACGCCGCAAGGACGTATTGGTTTCGAAGTGAACGTAAATTACGTCCAGCCCCATTCACGAACGACTTACGCAAACAACGTAAAATTTTCGTTGGTATCTGGTTTCCAGAATACGCTTAAATTTAGGACGGCGTGGATTCAGAGTTACGACGGCGTATCTACTGATACGCCGGCGTAAAGCTATCTGAATCCAGCTATAGGTCTCTATATCTCCCGTCTGATCAATGTTTATAAACAATGTTACTTTGTATCTCTCTATCTCCTGGCTGATTAATGTTTATAAACAATGGGCTGGATTCAAGAAGCAATTGCGCCTGTGTAACCATAGTTACACAGGTGCAATTGCTTACTTGCCCCGGCGTAACGAATGCTCCTGATTCAGGAACCTCGTTACGCCGACTGCAGCCTAAGATATGCGCAGCATAAGGCTCTTATGCCCACATATCTTAGGCTGCATTCTTGCGATGGCCGCTAGGTGGCGTTCCCGTTGTGCTCAGCGTATAGTATAGTACACGTTCACTTTGAAGCAAATGACGTCCTTGCGACGTCATTTGCCACAATGCACGTCGGGAAAGTTTCTCGAGGGAGCATGCGCTCTACAATCGCCGCGGGAACGCGCCTAATTTAAATGATTCCCGCCCCCTACGGGATCATTTAAATTGCGCGCGCTTACGCCGGGCAATTTTAAAGAGCGCACACGCAATTTACGGAGCTACTGCTCCGTGAAGCGCGGGTAGCGCAGTAAATTTGCGGGGGCGCAGGGCAAAAACGTTGCCCTGCGCCTCCGCAAAAAAAAACGCAACGGTACCTGAATCCAGCCCAATGTTACGTTGTATCTCTCTATGTCTGATCAATGTTTATAAACAATGGCCCAGATTCAAGAAGCTATTGCGCCCGCGCAACCATAGGTTGCGCGGCGCAATAGCTGTTTTGCTCCTGCGTAGCGAATGCCCCTGATTCAGGAACATCGCTACGCGGACTGCAGCCTAGGATATGACAGACATAAGCCTCCTTATGCCTTCATATCTCAGGCTGCATTCTTGCGTTGGCCGCTAGGGGGCGCGGCCATTGTGCTCAGTGTATAGTATGCAAATTGCATACTAACACCGATTCACAATGTTGCGCGAGCCCTGCGTACGCAATTTACGTTGTTTCCGTACGGCGTGTTTAGCGTAAGGCTGCCCCTTCTAATAGCAGGGGCAGCCAATGCTAAAGTATACCCGTCGTTCCCGCGTCGCGACGTTCGAATTTTACGTAAGTGATTTGTGAATGGCGCTGGACGTCATTTGCCGCAATGCACATCGGGAAAGTTTCCAGACGGAGCATGCGCTCTACGCTCGGGGCGGGAGCGCGCCTAATTTAAATGATTCCCGCCCCCTACGGGATCATTTACATTAGGCGCCCTTACACAGGGCAAGTTTACACAGCGCACACGCAATTTACGGAGCTACTGCTCCGTGAATCGCGGGTAGCGCAGTAAATTTGCGGGGGCGCAGGGCAAAAACGTTGCCCTGCGCCTCCGCAAAAAAAAACGCAAAGGTACCTGAATCCAGCCCAATGTTACGTTGTATCTCTCTATGTCTGATCAATGTTTATAAACAATGTTACTTTGTATCTCTCTATCTCCCGTCTGAGCAATGTTTATAAACAATGTTACGTTGTATCTCTCTATCTCCTGTCTGATCAATGTTTATAAACAATGTTACGTTGTATCTCTCTATCTCCTGTCTGATCAATGTTTATAAACAATGTTACTTTGTATCTCTCTATCTCCCGTCTGATCAATGTTTATAAACAATGTTACGTTGTATCTCTCTATCTCCTGTCTGATCAATGTTTATAAACAATGTTACGTTGTATCTCTCTATCTCCTGTCTGATCAATGTTTATAAACAATGTTACGTTGTATCTCTCTATCTCTTGTCTGATCAATGTTTATAAACAATGTTACGTTGTATCTCTCTATCTCCTGTCTGATCAATGTTTATAAACAATGTTACGTTGTATCTCTCTATCTCCTGTCTGATCAATGTTTATAAACAATGTTACTTTGTATCTCTCTATCTCCCGTCTGATCAATGTTTATAAACAATGTTACTTTGTATCTCTCTGTCTCCCTATTTTCACATCCATCCTTGAAAAATAAGAGTCACATTTTCTGACCACATCTCTGCCCTTCTACCACAGCTTACTAAATAACTTAGCGCAAGCTAATCCTCTTCCATTGACCACAACACTCTGTTTTGACATTTTGGAGAAGCGATATCCAGACGCACAGAGCACAGCGTTTGGACAGATGACTCTATAACTATCTATGGAAGGAAGATTATGGGTGTGAAAACATCAACACACGCAATTGCTTGAAAGGTTAGATTTAAGTGCACACATTGGGAGCAGTCTACCCAGAGGGCAGGGGCGCTGTACGAATGGCATTCATAAATGTATAAAAGAAATATTATTACGAAATGTCAGAGACGTAGAAAGAAACGGCACATTAGCCCTGAGTGGTGCGGAGAGAGAGGCCATGATTATACCAATGGAAGGGATCATTTTGACTTGTGAACATGAAGGTTCTTAAGATGGATGGAGGAGCCCAAGAAGAATTACAATATGGCCTTACAAAGATGCATGTGATCAATAGCACAACTATCCTTTCCTCCCCTCATACCAGGGTGCTAGGTGTAATCCAAGACCTTTACTTCTCCCTTCAACTCCACATCTAATCACTGTCCAAATATTGCAGCTTCGTAACTTTTCCAAAATACGTTCCTTAACCGATGACGCCACCAAGCTACTAATTCACTTGTTACCCCTCCTTTGTTATCTTGCCTCCAACTCCCTCCTTCTTGGCCGACCTCTACACAAGCTATCCCCATCGCAGTCAGTTGTGAATGCTGCTGCCAGACTCATTCTCTTTACTAATGGCTCAGTGTCCACCATCCCTCTCTACCAACCCCTCCATTTAGGGGTGGACTGGGCGCCCCTCAGCCTCTCTGATGCCCCATAAAAAAGCTGGACAACTTCCACTGCAGGCATACCTAAAGCAGGTCCGTCGCTACAGGACAGGCAAAACAAACAATTGCTTGGGGCCCCGAGCTGGCCTGGGGCCCCCAACTTCCCCTTTCCAGGCTGTAGCGTGGCCGAGCTCCTCTTCTTTCCTCCTGTCAGTCCGGCTGAGTACCGCGCGGTACAGGAGATTCAGGCCCAGATTCTCAAAGGGCTTACGACGGCGCAACGCAATGTGCGCCGTCGTAAGTCCTAATCTGGGCCGTCGTATCTATGCGACTGATTCTTAGAATCAGTTACGCATAGATAACCATTAGATCCGACAGGCGTAAGGCTCTTACGCTGTCGGATCTTAAATGCAATTTTTTTTTCGCCGCTAGGTGTCGCCTAGCGTCGTTTTCCCCGTCGGGTATGCAAATTAGCAAAATATGCGAATTCCCGAACGTACGCGCAGTCGACGCAGTGAAGTTACAACGTTTACGTTAGATTTGCGACGCGTAAAGTTGCCCCTGCTATATGAGGGGCAACCAATGTTAAGTATGGGCGTCGTTCCCGCGTCGGAATTTAAAAATTTACGTCGTTTGCGTAAGTCGTCCATGAATAGGGCTGGACGCCATTTACGTTCACGTCGAAACCAATGACGTCCTTTTAGGGGCGGCGCATGCGCATTAGGTTCGGCGCGGAAACGCGCCTAATTTAAATGCTATACGCCCCCTACCTGCCTAATTTGAATTAGGCGGGCTTGCGCCGGGGGATTTACGATACACCGCCGCAACTTTACAGGCAAGTGCTTTGTGAATCAAGCACTTGCCCGTAAAACTTGCGGCGGCGTAACGTAAATGAGATACGTTATGCCGCCGCAGAGATGCGGCGATCTACGAGAATCTGCCCCTCAGTGTCCTGTTCCCGGCCAGACTGATAGAAAGTGCACACTGAGTGCTCACTTCCTTTCAGTCCGGCCGGGAACTGAATCTCCTGTAGCACAGGGACCCGGCCGGTGTTCTGCCGAATAAGTTCTGCCCAGGGGATAAGGACCTCCCCCTTGTACTGCGCATGCAGGAAGAGGAGCTCGGCCATGCTACAGGTAAGAATGGGAGGTGAGAATAGAACAAAACATGGCGGGGGGAGTAAAAAGAATGTGAGAATGACCAAGGTGATAATGGATCACCAACTCATAATAAATGAATGTGGCACATATACAGTATAAGCACAAGTGCATGAGAACACAATCAAAAGTTGTAACAAATGATGCTATATGGTGCGAGTCTCTCAGTGACTGTGAATAGAAAGAAGAGAGCTCACTGGCAAACTGGCACAGCCGGGTGGATGGAAAGTGATCACAAAATGGTAAAATATGAATAAAAGCAATGTGGGAAGCAAAAAGATGCTGCCCCCCCCCCCCGGGCATGGATAGTGTACATCGTGTTAGGGTTAGGGATTAGGGTTAGGGTTGGGGTTAGGGTAGGTTTTGGGTTAGGGTTTAGGGATAAGGACAAGGACAAGTGCAAGCTGTCCTACCCCCCCCCCGGGCATGGATAGTGTACACAATGTTAGGGTTAGGGATTAGGGTTGGGGTTAAGGGTTAGGGTTTAGGGATAAGGACAAGTGCAAACTGTCCTACTAACCACCCCCGCCACGGCATGGATAGTGGATAGCGATAGTGGACCGTGTTAGGGTTAGGGATTAGGGTTGGGGTTGGGGTTAGGGTTAGGGTTAGAGTTTAGGGTTATGGTTTAGGGATAAGGACAAGGACAAGTGCAAGCTGTCCTACCCCCCGGACATGGATAGTGTACAATGTGTTAGGGTTGGGGTTAAGGACAAGGACAAGTGCAAGCTGTCCTACCCCCCCGGGCATGGATAGTGTACACAATGTTAGGGTTAGGGATTAGGGTTGGGGTTAAGGGTTAGGGTTTAGGGATAAGGACAAGTGCAAGCTGTCCTACTAACCCCCCCCGCCCCGGCATGGATAGTGGATAGCGAAAGTGGACCATGTTAGGGTTAGGGATTAGGGTTGGGGTTGGGGTTAGGGTTAGAGTTTAGGGTAGGTTTAGGGTTATGGTTTAGGGATAAGGACAAGTGCAAGCTGTCCTACCCCCCGGACATGGATAGTGTACAATGTGTTAGGGTTAGTGGTTAGGGTTGGGGTTAAGGTTAGGATTAGGGGTTAGGGTTAGGGTTTTCCCTTGAAGAATAAGGCTAGGACTCAGGAATTGGAACAGGGACCTCCCCCAGAGATCAAAAGTCAGAAGGTGGGTTCCCAGAGGTCAAAGGTCATGAGGCGTGGCAGACCCACCCCCTACCAAAATGTACCGCCTACCCCAACTAAGTCAGGGAATGGACAAGTTGGAGAATGAACAAGTCGGGGAAAGTGTTCCCACCAGAGGCTCTCCTCCCCCCAGCCCCCACCAAGCTGCCACAGCTCCCCTCTGCAGCCCCCCAGCCGCCCCCTACCAACTAGTTTGGGAACCTGAAGTTGGTGCAGCAGACACTGTCCAGCCCAATCCTCCTGGTGAGCAGAGAGTTCGTGGAGCAGAGCTCCGGCCTTGGATGGGGCTTGGGAGGAGGCAGGGACAAGGGAGAGTGGGAGGGCAGCTGGATCGCTGCACCATTGGCCTCTGGGTTGTACTTTCCCCCTGGGCCAAAGGTTGCCAGTCAGCCCCTGCCTCCACTGGCTTCTACCTCACCGATTAATAACTGACATACAAAGTCATCCACAACTCTGTTTGAGCTACTTCCCCAGCCCCATCTCAAAATATGCAGGAGAAGGTCACCAGAGCACCATGGAGCCCCAGAACTGGTCCAAAAGCTTTATTCAGTGATCACATCATTGTAACAGAAGCAGTGTTTCATAGCCTCACAGGAAAATGTCTGATGAAAGGGTCCTGTGAGTCTCCAAAACATTGCTTCTGTTACAATGAACTAAAGCCTTGAACCCATTCTGAGGATCCATGATGTGCTGGTGAAATTCTCTTGCTCTTATTACCTTTGGTTACAGCTGGTGGTCACTTTTCAGGAACCTGTGCATTGGGAATAGTTTCGTGGAACCATCTCAAAATATCACCCAAACCTTGAACTCGACTCCTCATTTTACTCTCTAGCTCCCTCATCATCTTCTCTCATGCTCACCTCCAGGACTTCTCCAGAGTTTCTGCTATTATCTGGAACTCCCTACCCCAATCTGTCTGGCTACCTCCTACTCTGTTCTCCTTGATCCCTGAAATCCTATCTCTTCATGGAGGCCTATCCCGCCTCCAACTTACAACAGAACTTTCCTCCATCAACTCATGCGGGGCCCGGGGCTCTTCAAGTTCAGAGGCCCGTCAACATAGAAATTAAACTATATGACTCATAAAAAAGTGAACGGAAATGATTGATAAACTGCATTTGTATACATAATGAAGGAAGGTCCTCTTCTTTCTGCCAATTCTGTCCCACACTCTTACCAGTTCTTATCCTGGTCAACATCTGTCCCAATCTCGTAATTTTGTGTAAAACTTGATAAAAAAGTTTTACCCTTTTCGAAGTTGCGTGGTTTTGGATTTGCCCCCTTTCCCGATAAGGGTCAAGCAAGGGAGTGAGCTTCTTATGTTTCTAATAGTGATAAATAGTGATAAATCGATGCTGGTCATTAACTTCACTCCCACACACTCATGGAAACAGGGCTGTTGCCAGGCACTTTCCAACATTTTCTTAACTTTCCCCTTGTCCCACCCACTTGTCTCTTGTAAACATGGCAATAAATTGGCCTCTCATTAAAGAATATATGTGCTGCATATACATGTACATCTGCAGTACAGTTTTCTCTTAGTCCTCCTGCATAGCCCAACAAATCCCTGTTGATTCTGACAGGAATGTCCACTTAATGCACCTTCTTTTGATGATGTGGCAACAATGTTGCTCTGCTCCTGAATTCAGCAGCTCCTGCCTATGCTAAGGTGAAGGCCCGCCATCAGGGGGGTACAGGCATTACACATGTCCCCGAATGTCCCCAGGGACCTGGCCGGCCATGGCCCACTCCCCCAGTGCCGGCCCAAGACATTGTGCTGCCTGGGACCAAGAATGTAATGCTGCCCCCCCCCAAAAAAAATCACGTATACATGTATAAAGAGGACCTGTCATGGCTCTATTCATGTGATAAAGACAAAATTGCTTAAGGAAAGCAACCAATGGTCGGACTTTATAGGCAACACAGACAGGAATAGCAAAAAATATATAATTTTATTACAAAGTAGTTACATAAAACAACATTAAAAAGAAAACCATACAAGATGTCAGGTATGTATGTTGCCTATAAATGTCCCCTATGCGTCTACGCGTTTCGCCATGAGGCTTCTTCAGGACAGACAAGAGAGGAAAATAGTCAAAGTCATCCGAACCACATAGGCATAGGCATAGATATATCCTGTACACAGGCTGTCTCCCGGGGGCAAACGCTGCTATCCAATCTGCCATAATGAGTAATTACATTGTACCGGGGACACGCACGGGGACGGGGCGGTATAAGGATCAAAAGAATTTGTGGGTAGAGTAGGAGGGAGCGGCAATGCAGAGGGCTGGAGAGGCGGAGTTCCGATCAGAGCCCAGAGCTAGGGGGAACAAATTCCGACAGGCAACCATTCTCGGCACAACAGGTTCCTCAGAGGGAGCGGCGCCTGCCTTTCTCACTCGCAGACTGCTCCCATCCAGCTGTGAGTGACCTCACAGGCAGTGGAGTGGGCTGTCTGGCGGGCGGCAGAATGCTGCCCCCCTAAAAGTGCTGCCTGGTACCCATGGTACCATCGGTCCCATCATAGGGCCGGCCCTGCACTCCCACCACATGTATTGAGCCGTTAATCAGCACGCCGCTGCAGAGAATCATTATCCATCCCTCCAGTCTCCACAATGTATCGCCACTCATGCCCAGCATTATACATCCCTCCAGTCTCCACAATGTATCGCCACTCATGCCCAGCACTATCCATCCCTCTAGTCTTCACAATGCATCTCCACCCACACTCAGCACCATCCATCCCTCCAGTCTCCACAATGTATCGCCACTCACGCCCAGCACTATCCATCACTCCAGTCTCCACAATGCATCCCCACCCATGCCCAGCACTATCCATTCTCTAGTCTTCACAATGCATCTCCACCCACACTCAGCACCATCCATCCCTCCAGTCTCCACAATGTATCGCCACTCACGCCCAGCACCATCCATCCCTCCAGTCTCCACAATGTATCGCCACTCACGCCCAGCACCATCCATCCCTCCAGTCTCCACAATGCATCCCCATCCACGCTCATCATCCTAGAGAGGGATGGGTGATGCTGGGCATGTATGGACATACATTTTGGAGAGGGATGGATAATGCTGGGTGGAGGTGGACATACATTATGGAGAGTGTTAAAATAAAAGCGGGTGCACCGAAGGACTTAGTGGGATGGCCAGTGGGCGTATTTGGTGGGACGGCCAGTGGGCCGTCCCACCAATGTTGGAGGTCAGGCCCGGGGGGAGAGGGGTCCAGGCCTGAAGCTGTGTAAGAGGTGATGGCTTCCCTGCCAAGGTGGGATGAGGAGACGTTACAGAGGGTGTGACTACAGAACACCCTCTGTTAAAATGGGGGGGGAGGGGGTAACAGAGATAACTGGGAACAATGTCACTGATACAGTAGGTGAGGTTTTTGGCTGAAAGCATCTGGCAGGAACAGCAGGCACTTACTGAACAGTTACAACAAGACTTGAGCGAATGGAAGGAGCAACGTCTTAATTTGAATGAGCCAAAATAGCTTTTTTTATTTGCTGGGTAGTATTCACACTTTACTATAGTTATCATCTGGACTTGTTCTCTGAATACAAACACAACTCTTCTCCCTGTATGGGTGGACAACTCATCCTTTGAGCTTCCTGTTGTTTATTTGCTGATAAATACAATATAAATTCCATTATGGAGTTATATATAGAGGCTGCTGGTGACCTGGTGCTGCAGGCTGAGGCTCTTCTTAGCTGTAAGGCCATGCAACGGTCAGTCCGAGAGCTCAGCCAATGGCAAGGCTAGGTAAACAGTCATTAATACTAGACATCTTCCTCTGGAGATTTAAAAGCCTAATGCACTCCAACTCACATCCATTATTGGATGCAGGAGACGAAAAAGCACTTTAGGTAGAAAGAAACACTGCACTCATTTGATGAGTCTTTGTCCGGGGCTCTCTATGTAGACACGGAGAGATGGGCATTCACAGGGGTTACAGGAAAATTCCACTTTCATGAAATAATGGATAGAACATTCCCTGTGTAATTGGGATACAAGCCATTTTTGTTAAGGCATTGTGATTAAAAATCACCTTTACTTGCATATTGACCCTCAAATGCTCTGTGTGCTCCAATATACGGGAATCAGCCTGCAAACTTCTGCCCTGATGGTATAGAACAGGGTGTCAAACTCAATTTCATCACAGGCTGCATCAGCATTATGGTTGCCCTCAAAGGGCCAGTTGTATCTGCAAGACTAGATGTCCAGAGCATCCCATCTCCCCTTGCATTAGATGTCAAGAGCCTACTCCACTATCAGAAGTCAAGAGTACCCCAACAGTGGCGGCTGGTGCTCAATTTTTTTTGGGGGGGCACAAACAACCTGAGAAATTAAAAAAGCATCAATTGCAGCATCACTGTGCCCTTCAAAAGCAGCTACTGTGCCCATTAATTGCCGCCACTGTGCGCATCAAATGCAGCCACTGTGCCCATCAATTGCCGCCACTGTGCCATCAAATGGAACCACTGTGCCCATCAATTACCTCCAGTTTGCCCCATCAATTGCCGCAAGTGTGCCCCATCAATTGCCGCCAGTTTGCCCCATCAAATGCCGCCAGTTTGCCCCATTAAATGCCAGTTTGCCCCATCAAACGCTGCCAGTTTGCCCCATCAATTGCCGCCAGTTTGCCCCATCAATAGCTGCCAGTCTGCCCCATCAAATGCTGCCAGTCTGCCCCATCAAATGCAGCCAGTTTGCCCCATCAAATGCTGCCAGTTTGCCCCATCAAATGCTGCCAGTTTGGCCCATCAAATGCAGCCAGTTTGCCCCATCAAATGCTGCCAGTTTGCCCCATCAAATGCTGCCAGTTTGGCCCATCAAATGCAGCCAGTTTACCCCATCAATAGCCGCCAGTTTGCCCCATCAAATACCGCCAGTTTGCCCCATCAAATGCTGCCAGTTTGCCCCATCAATAGCTGCCAGTTTGGCCCATCAAATGCAGCCAGTTTACCCCATCAATAGCCGCCAGTTTGCCCCATCAAATACCGCCAGTTTGCCCCATCAAATGCTGCCAGTTTGCCCCATCAATAGCCGCCAGATTGCCCCATCAAATGCTGCCAGTTTGCCCTATTAAATGCCGCCAGTTTGCCCCATCAAATGCCACCAGTTTGCCCCATCAATTGCCGCCAGTTTGCCCCATCAATAGCCACCAGTTTGCCCCATCAAATGCCACCAGTTTGCCCCATCAAATGCAGCCAGTCTGCCCCATCAAATGCCGCCAGTTTGCCCCATCAAATGCAGCCAGTTTGCCCCATCAAATGCTGCCAGTTTGCCCCATCAAATGCAGCCAGTTTACCCCATCAATAGCCGCCAGTTTGCCCCATCAATAGCCACCAGTTTGCCCCATCAAATGCCGCCAGTTTGCCCCATCAAATGCAGCCAGTCTGCCCCATCAAATGCCGCCAGTTTGCCCCATCAAATGCCACCAGTTTGCCCCATCAAATGCAGCCAGTTTGCCCCATCAAATGCTGCCAGTTTGCCCCATCAAATGCAGCCAGTTTACCCCATCAATAGCCGCCAGTTTGCCCCATCAAATGCTGCCAGTTTGCCCCATCAAATGCTGCCAGTTTGCCCCATCAAATGCTGCCAGTTTACCCCATCAAATGCCGTCAATTTGCCCCATCAAATGCCGCCAGTTTGCCCCATCAAATGCAGCCAGTTTGCCCCATCAAATGCTGCCAGTTTGCCCCATCAAATACCGCCAGTTTTCCCCATCAAATGCTGCCAGTTTGCCCCATCAAATGCTGCCAGTTTGCCCCATCAAATGCTGCCAGTTTACCCCATCAAATGCTGCCAGTTTGCCCCATCAAATGCCCCAGTTTGCCCCATCAAATGCTGCCAGTTTGCCCCTTCAAATGCTGCCAGTTTGCCCCATCAAATGCTGCCAGTTTACCCCATCAATAGCCGCCAGTTTGCCCCATCAATAGCCGCCAGTTTGCCCCATCAAATGCCGACAGTTTGCTCCATCAAATGCCACCTTTTTGCCCCATCAAATATATAGGCGGCCAATCACAGCGCCTGCCGCTTCAGCCAATCAGGTGACCAGTAACCAGACCCGGTGCACCTGATTGGCTTAGAGGTGGGTCAGTGTTAGGGAAGTGATTCCCTAACAGCACTGTGTAAACAACAGCAAACGCACAACAGTGCGTCCGTTGTTTAACGATTTGGAAGCCTATTAGAGCCCACAGGCTCTAATCAGGAAGCCTATTAGAGCCGACAGCTCTAATCAGGCACTTCCAAAACACCCCCACCGCTGTAAATCCGATGGTCGGCGCTTGACAAGGGGCCGGACACCTTAATAGGGGGCGGCAGTGGTGACAATAGATAGATTCATGCAATGCATGAATCTATCTATTGTTAATTGATGGGTGCCAACTGCTAAAACGAGAAGAGGGAGGCCACATGAAAGGACCTGGCAGGCCGGATTTGGCCCATAGGCCTTGTGTTTGACACACGTGGTGTAGAACATCTCAGAAATTATAAAAAATGTTCTCTCACACATGTTGGCTTTTTCTTATGGTGCCCCCTGGCAGGTGAGAAAGGCTATTTAAGGAATTTAAGGGGCTGTTGGTTTTCACCAAAGCTTCTAATGATGAAAGTGGGCCAGGAACATTAGTGGCCACAGTTTACATTGCTGCAAACTGACACCAGACTGTAGCCCCCAGGATCACTCCACCAAGGGTGTGGCTGAAACAGATAGGCTACGGTCCAGAGACTATTCACAGAGTTGCATATGAGAGAGTAGTCAAGTGCAGGCAAAGGTCTAGAGAGGTGGCAGGCGAGTGCATAGTCAGGTCCGTGCAAAGGTCTAGGGAGGCAACAGTCATGAGCATTGTCAGGTCCAAGCAGAAGCAGGCATAAGCATTGTCAGGTCCGAGCAGAGGCAGACATGAGCATTGTCAGGTCCGAGCAGAGGCAGGCATGAGCATTGTCAGGTCCGAGCAGAGGCAGGTATGAGCATTGTCAGGTCCGAGCAGAGGCAGACATGAGCATTGTCAGGTCCGAGCAGAGGCAGACATGAGCATTGTCAGGACCGAGCAGAGGCAGGTATGAGCATTGTCAGGTCCGAGCAGAGGCAGGTATGAGCATTGTCAGGTCCGAGCAGAGGCAGACATGAGCATTGTCAGGTCCGAGCAGAGGCAGACATGAGCATTGTCAGGTCCGAGCAGAGGCAGACATGAGCATTGTCAGGACCGAGCAGAGGCAGGTATGAGCATTGCCAGGACCGAGCAGAGGCAGGCATGAGCATTTTGAGCAGTTCTAGGTGTCATGAAAATCATGGAAGATCCTGAAGGGATCCTGTGAGTACTGGAAGTTCTAGGTGTCCTGGAAATCATGGAAGATCCTGAAGGGATCCTATGAGTACTGGGAGTATTGGAAGTTCTAGGTGTCCTGGAAATCATGGAAGATCCTGAAGGGATCCTGTGAGTATTGAAAGTTCTAGGTGTCCTGGAAAGCATGGAAGATCCTGAAGGGATTCTGTGAGTATTGAAAGTTCTAGGTGTCCTGGAAATCATGGAAGATCCTGAAGGGATCCTGTAAGTACTCGGAGTATTGGTAGTTCTAGGTGTCCTGGAAATCATGGAAGACCCCGAAGGGATCCTGTGAGTACTGTGAGTAATGGATTTCCTAGGAGTCCTGGAAATCCTGGAAGACCCAGCAAGAATCCTGTAAGTACAGTGAGTAATGGAGGTGATAGGAATCCTTGAAATCATGGAAGATCAAACATGGAGCCTGTTAACACTGAAGATAATAGGAATCCTGAAAAATCCTGGGGGACCCAACATGAATTCTGTCAGTAGTGTGTGTACTGGAGGTTCTAGGAGTCCTGTAAATCATGGAAGAACCAGCAGGAATCCTGTGAGTATTGGAAGTCCTAGGAGCCCTGGAAATTCTAGAATATCCAGCTGTGAATAATGGAGAACGTAGGAATTCTGAAAATTCTGGGGGGCCACATGAATTCTGTGAATAGAAGTTCTGAAATCCTGAAAAAGCTCCTGCAGGAATACTGTGAGTAATTAAGGTCTAGGAGACCTGTAAATCCTGGAAGACCCATCAGGAATCCTGTGCGTACTGTGAGTAATGGAGGTCTTGGAAATCATGGAAGATCCTGAAGGGATCCTGTGAGTATTAAAAGTTCTAGGTGTCCTGGAAATCATGGAAGATCCTGAAGGGATCCTGTGAGTACTGGGAATATTGGAAGTTCTATGTGTCCTGGAAATCATGGAAGATCCTGAAGGGATCCTGTGAGTATTGGAAGTTCTAGGTGTCCTGGAAATCATGGAAGATCCTGAAGGGATCCTATGAGTACTGGGGGTATTGGAAGTTCTAGGTGTCCTGGAAATCATGGAAGATCCCGAAGGGATCCTGTGAGTATTGAAAGTTCTAGGTGTCCTGGAAATCATGGAAGATCCTGAAGGGATCCTATGAGTACTGGGAGTATTGGAAGTTCTAGGTGTCCTGGAAATCGTGGAAGATCCTGAAGGGATCCTGTGAGTATTGAAAGTTCTAGGTGTCCTAAAAATCATGGAAGATCCTGAAGGGATCCTGTGAGTACTTGGAGTATTGGAAGTTCTAGGTGTCCTGGAAATCATGGAAGATCCTGAAGGAATCCTGTGAGTATTGGAAGTTCTAGGTGTCCTGGAAATCATGGAAGATCCTGAAGGGATCCTGTGAGTACTGGGAGTGTTGGAAGGTCTAGGTGTCCTGGAAATCATGGAAGATCCTGAAGGGATCCTGTGAGTATTGAAAGTTCTAGGTGTCCCAGAAAGCATGGAAGATCCTGAAGGGATCCTGTGAGTATTGAAAGTTCTAGGTGTACTGGAAATCATGGAAGATCGTGAAGGGATCCTGTAAGTACTCGGAGTATTGGAAGTTCAAGGTGTCCTGGAAATCATGGAAGACCCCGAAGGGATCCTGTGAGTACTGTGAGTAATGGAGTTCCTAGGAGTCCTGGAAATCCTGGAAGACCCAACAAGAATCCTGTAAGTACAGTGAGTAATGGAGGTGATAGGAATCCTTGAAATCATGGAAGATCCAACATGGAGCCTGTTAACACTGAAGATAATAGGAATCCTGAAAATCCTGGGGGACCCAACATGAATTCTGTCAGTAGTGTGTGTACCGGAGGCCCTAAGAGCCCTGGAAATCCAGAAAAAGCCCTAGAAGGAATACTGTAAGTACTGGAGGTCCCAGGAGTCCTGGAAGACCTAACATGAATCCTGTGAGTACTGAGAGTACTGGAGGTCCTAGGAGTCTTGGAAATGATGGAAAACCCTGAAGGGATTCTGTGAGTACTGTAACACTACCGAAATAAACATTAGAGACAACTCAGACAACTCATACCTTCACTGTCAGGGTCCAGATTTGAATCTGCAACCTCTGCAGTGCCTTTCTGCAGCTCTTCCTGCTGATCCCTTGGACAGTCTTGCCTTGTCTTGCCTTGTTTCTGGTGAACCTTGAACCCTTTGCTTCCCCCATGACCATCTTGATTTATGCCATGCCTTTGCATTTCATGTTTCCCAAATGATTGTGCTCCTTTATGTACCTGCAGCTGTCCTCATCTTTACTACCACTCGTTACTGACCTTTGGCTTGTTGCTCGACTACGCTTCCACCTGATCCCAACCTGCAACCACTTGTTACTTGTCAGGTCACCTGTGGCCAGGTGACAAGTGCACCCCGTTGGGGTCAGGGATGCACCACAGGGTAGTGAACCCTATGGCCGACTGCTGCGATTAGAGAGGAAGCGTGAACCCAAGATCGCCCAGGGCGCGGAGTCTAAAACCCAGCTTTGTGTTCACCAGAGCCTCTAGTGGTGAGCATGGCCTTTGCCGCAGCTGGATCCAGGTCGCGACCCCTGGGGTCCCCTAGGTCACGCTCCGCAGGGAGAGAGGGGAAGCAGCAAGCAGGACAAGCGGTAGTGATGGGTAAGCCGAGGTCAGGGCGACAGGCAGACAAGGGTAACCGAGGGACAGGCAAAAGGTCAGGATCACAGGCAAACAGGAGAAGTCAGGGACGAGCCAGAAACGGTACACAGGAAGGTAATCATAGCACACTGCAGACAGGAACTAAAGCTAACAACACGGTTGAACAGCAAAGCAGACTAGCAGTGCAGTGGTTAATATAGGCATCCTGGGGTGGCCTAGGGTGGAGCAATACAGGGAGGAAGGTGATAAAAGACAGTCAGAAGGAGGGTCAGGCCTCTAATGAACACATGGAGATCAGGTAGGCTGCCAGACTTTATTGCATATCCATGACATTACTGCTCTTCGGGTTGTTTACTGACTACATTTCTGCTTGATCCCTACCTGCTCTATCTGTTTTGGACCCTCACTTGCTCACCACCTGGTGGGGAGATCCTGAGGACTGCGACCTGGTACTAACACGCAGCAAAACAAAACCCATCTCCACCATCAGGAGCTCTGGTGAATACCAGTAAGTGCTTAGACCCCGTGCCTTGGGTAAGTCTGCATCATCCTCCAAGTGGACCTCTTTACTGCTATAGCTACTGGTCTCGAAGCCTGACTCTTGTTTGCGACACTCACAGTGAACCTCCCTCAGCTACAGTCATGGCCGAAATTGTTGGCACCCCAGAAATTTTTCCAGAAAATCAAGTATTTCTCACAGAAAAGTATTGCAGTAACACACGTTTTGCTATACACATGTTTATTCCCTTTGTGTGTATTGGAACAAAACAAAAAAAGGGAGGAAAAAAAGAAAATTGGACATAATGTCACACAAAACTCCATAAATGGGCTGGTCAACATTTTTGGCGCTCTTTCAAAATTGTGGATAAATAAGATTGTTTCAAGCATGTGATGCTCCTTTAACCACTTCCATACAGGGCACTTATACACCTTCCCGCCCAGACCAATTTTTAGCTTTCGGCGCTGTTGCACTTTGAATGACAATTGCGCGGTCGTGCTACACTGTACTCAAACTAAATTTTTATCATTTTGTACCCACAAATAGAGCTTTCTTTTGGTGGTATTTGATCACCTCTGGGATATTTATTTTCTGCAAAAAAAAAAAAAAGTGACCAAAAATTTAGAAAAAAAAACGTTGGGGTAGATTCAGTAACATTTGCCCCTTTTTTACGGAGGCGCAGCGCACCGTTTTGCTGCTGCGCCTCCGTAAATTTTCTGCGCTACGCGCGATTCACGGAGCGGTAGCTCCGTAAATTGCGTGGGCGCTCCGGCAAAATGCCCGGCGTAAGCGCGCTCAATTTAAATTAGGCGCGTTCCCACGCCGAGCGTAGTGCGCATGCTCCATCGGGAAACTTTCCCGACGTGCATTGCGGTAAATGACGTCGCAAGGACGTCATTTGCTTCAAAGTGAACTTGAATTGCGTCCAGCGCCATTCACGATTCACTTACGCAAACTACGTAAATTTCAAATTTCGCGACGCGGGAACGACGGGTATACGTAGCATTGGCTGCTGCCCCTGCTAATAGAAGGGGCAGCCTTACGCAAAAACCGACGTATGCAAACGACGTAAACTGCGTACGCAGGGCTCGCGTAGGGTTGTGAATCAGCGTTAGTATGCAATTTGCATACTATACGCTGACCACAACTCCACAACTGGAACGCCACCTAGCGGCCTGCGTAAGAATGCAGCCTAAGATATGACAGCATAAGGAGGCTTATGCCAGTCATTTCTTAGGCTGCAGTCGGCGTATCGAGTTTCCTGAATCAGGAGCATTCGATACGCCGGGGCAAGTAAGCAATTGCGCTGCGTAACTATGGTTACGCAGACGCAATTGCTTCTTGAATCTACCCCGTTTTTTTTGTTTCTGTTATAAAACATTGTAAATAAGTAAGTTTTCTCCTTCACTGATGGGCACTGATGGTACTGCACTGACGGGCACTGATAAGGTGGCACTGATGGGCACCGATGAGGTGGCACTGATGTGGTGGCATTGATGGGCACTAATATGCGGCACTGATGGGCGGCACGGATGGGCACTGATAGGTGGCACGGATAGGCAGCATGGATGGGCATGGATAGGCGGCACAGATGGGCACGGATAGGTGGCACAGATGGGTACAGATAGGCGGCATGGCTGGGCATGGATAGGCAGCACAGATGGGCACGGATAGGCGGCACGGATGGGCACTGATAGGCGGCATGGATGGGCACTGATAGGCGGCATGGATGGGTACTGATAGGTGGCACGGATGGGCATAGATGGGCACTATCGTATGTGTTGTACTAATGGATGCCAATCAGTGCCAAACAATGCCTGCCAATCAGTGATGCCCATTGTGGGCACTGATTGGCATCCATTGCGGCACTGATTGGCATCCATTTTTGTGTCCTTCTCATCCCTGGTGGTCTAGGGTGGCATACTTTTTTATTTATTTTTAATCCCATGCACGTCGGGAAATCCCTGGTGGTCTAGTGGGCATCCCTGGTGGTCCAGTGGGCATTCTCGGGGGGGGGGGGCTGTGCTGATAATCGATCAGCACAAACCCCCCCCTGTCACAGGAGCAGCCGATCGGCTCTCCTTTACTCGCGTCTGACAGACGCGAGTGAGGAAAAGCCGATTACCGGCTTTTCCAGTTTACATCGTGATCAGCCGTGATTGGACACGGCTGATCACGTGGTAAAGAGTCTCCGTGAGAGACTCTTTACCTTGATCTGTGTTGCGGGCTGTCAGACTGACACCCTGCAACAACGATCGCCGTGATGCACGCCCCAAAATCCTGAGGATATCATATGACGTCCACTCAGGATTCTACAACCACTTTGCCAACGTCAATTTGTCATTGGCGGGCGGCAAGTGGTTAAACTTACCTGGGGCAAGTGACAGGTGTGGGCAATATAAAAATCACACCTGAAAGCAGATAAAAAGGAGAGAAGTTCACTTAGTCTTTGCATTGTGTGTCTGTGTGCGCCACACTAAGCATGGACAACAGAAAGAGGAGAAGAGAACTGTCTGAGGACTTAAGAACCAAATTATGGAAAAAAATTACAAGTCGATCTCCAGAGATCTAGATTTGCCTTTGTCCACAGTGCGCAACATTACCAAGAAATTTGCAACCCATATTCGAGCCATAGGCTCCAATAGGCGTCTAAAAAGATAAACAGAGGGTGTCATGCTGGGCGCTCTCAGTTTACTAAGCCTTGTGTTAGGAAAGTGAATGAATATTCGCTTTCCTAACACTGAACCGCCTCTCAGCCAATCAGGTGCACGGGTCTGTCACCTGTCACCTGATTGGCTGAAACGACAGGTGCTGTGATTGGACGCATATCAGGCATCCAATCATAGCAGAGGACAGGAAGATAGGACCGCCGTGACCCCACTGAGACAGGAAACGGTCGGGCGGGTGGGGGATGCACACTGGCAGTATTTGATGGGCACAGTAGCGGCAATTGATGGGCACACTGGCAGAGATTGATGGGCACAGTAGCGGCAATTGATGGGCACAATGGCAGCAATTGATGGGCACAGTAGTGGCAATTGATGGGCACACTGGCAGAAATTGATGGGCACAGTGTCAGCAATTGATGGGCACACTGACAGCAATTGATGGGCACAGTAGTGTCAATTGATGAGCACACTGGCAGCAATTGATGGGCACAGTAGCGGCAATTGATGGACACAGTGGCAGCAATTGATAGGCACACTGGCAGCAATTGATGGCAACAGTAGCGGCAATTGATGGGCACACTGGCAGTAATTGAAGGGCACAGTAGTGGCAATTGATGAGCACACTGGCAGCAATTGATGGGCACAGTAGCGGCAATTGATGGGCACACTGGCAGTAATTGATGGACACAGCGGTGGCAATTGATGGGCACACTGGCAGCAATTGATGGGCACAGTGGCTGTGTTTGATAGCACAGTGGCTGTGTTTGATGGGCTCAGTTGCTGTGTTTGATGGCACAGTGGATGCGTTTGATGGGCACAGTTGCTGTGTTTGATGGCACAGTTGCTGCGTTTGATGGACACAGTTGCTGCGTTTGATGGGCACAGTTGCTGTGTTTAATGGCACAGTGGCTGCGTTTGATGGGTACAGTGGCTGCGTTTGATGGGCACAGTGGCTGTGTTTGATGGGTACAGTGGCTGCGTTTGATGGGCACAGTGGCTGTGTTTGATGGCACAGTTGCTGCGTTTGATGGCATAGTGACTGCGTTTGATGGCACAGTGGCTGCGTTTGATGGGTACAGTGGCTGCGATTGATGGGCACAGTGGCTGTGTTTGATGGGTACAGTGGCTGCGTTTGATGGGCACAGTGGCTGTGTTTGATGGCACAGTTGCTGCGTTTGATGGCACAGTTGCTGCGTTTGATGCGATTGATGGGCACAGTGGCTGTGTTTGATGGGTACAGTGGCTGCGTTTGATGGGCACAGTGGCTGTGTTTGAAGGCACAGTTGCTGCGTTTGATGGGCACAGTTGCTGTGTTTGATGGCACAGTGGCTGCGTTTGATGGCACAGTGGCTGTGTTTGATGGCACAGTGGCTGCGTTTGATGGACACAGTGGCTGTGTTTGATGGGCACAGTGGCTGCGTTTGATGGCACAGTGGCTGCGTTTGATGGGCACAGTGGCTGCGTTTGATTGCACAGTGGCTGTGTTTGATGGCACAGTGGCTGCGTTTGATGGGCACAGTAGCTGAATTAGATTTTTTAGTTTATTTGCGCCCCCCCAAAAATTTTGAGCACCAGCCGCTACTGCGCTCAAGTAGGTGCATGAAGACAGTAGGTGGCTGAAAACATGTCTGAAGGAGATCAGCAGATGCAATAAAGTGAACACAGTATTTTAGTGCTACTTTTGCAGTCAGTTGAGGACGTGCAAGTTCCCCCCCATACAGCCCTCTTACCGAATTCAATGCACACGGCATTTGCATCGGTTCCCGTTAACAAACACAGAGACCACCTTGGCAAAAGAGCTGAAAACCTTTGATGTGCTCCTTAAAAATAAATCAAAGCTTTGGAAACGCTCCCTCTTCATAGAGAACGTATTTCTTTGCTTACTGTTTATTGCATCTCCTTTTCAATGGAAAGATATCCCTTTCTCCTCCCCGGTGGTAGCAGATGCGCCATGACCAATATCCAACACTTCAACCGGGATCATTTTATCTTATTGTATCCAGAAGGACTGGCAAACAATAGACCCAAATATCTATTATCTGGATCTTCACCAAAAGAAACATTGACATACATTTAACCATTACAGTACCAGCCTGCAATACTCCTTCATCGCCTAGCGCTGTGATCGTTTGACTGACAATTACACCGTTGTGCAACACTGTACCCAAGAGAATTTGGTATAATTTGTTCACGACAGATGGAGCTTTTGTTTGGTATTTCATAACTACAGTTTTTTTCTTTTGCTATATAAAAGAAAAAAGATCAAACAATTTGAAACATGAGGCTTGGTAATGGTGTGATAGGAACATTATTATTCAAGTCATACACAGAGAGAGGAGAAGGTGAATGGGATATATAGATAGATAGATAGATAGATAGATAGATAGATAGATAGATAGATAGATAGATAGATAGATAGATAGATAGATAGATAGATGGGTAGATAGATAGATAGATAGGAGATAGATAGATAGATAGATAGATAGATAGATAGATAGATAGATAGATAGGAGATAGATAGATAGATAGATAGATAGATAGATAGATAGATAGGAGATAGGAGATAGGAGATAGATAGATAGATACATAGATAGATAGATAGATAGATAGATAGATAGATAGATAGATAGATAGATAGATAGATAGATAGATAGATAGGCCCGGATTCACAAAGCACTTACGCCGACGTATCTCGAGATACGCCGCGTAAGTGTAACTATGCGCCGTCGTATCTGTGCGCCGTGCCCACTAAACTAGATACCCCTGAAAATAGGCTTCCTACGAGCGACGTAACTTGACTACGCCGTCGTATCGTGGGCGCATATTTACGCCAGGCGCATTTGCCGCTCCCATAGATTTTCGGTGCACATATGCAAAAGAGGGAGATATGCCGATTCACAAACGTAGTTGCGCCCGGCGCATCATATACGCGGTTTGCATAAGGCCGGGTACTAACGAGCAAACATGTACGGTGAAACCGGTCCGTCGGACCGTTTTTACCGTACATGCCTGCCAGAGGGCTTCTGTACGATGGTTGTACTAACCATCGTACAGAAGTCCGCACGTAAACATTACGCGGGGCGTGTCCGCGTCGTCGCCGCGATGATGACGCGGCGATGACGCGGCGACGTGGGCGGGCCTGCCATTTAAAGGCTTCCACGCATGCGTCTAAGTCATTCGACGCATGCGAGGGACGGCGGGCGCTCGGACATGTACGGTAGGTCTGTACTGACGACCGTACATGTCCGAGCGGGCAGGATTCCGGCGGACGGTTTTAAAACACGTCCAGGAATATTTGTCTGCTGGGAAAAGGCCCGGCGGGCAAATGTTTGCTGGAATTCGGCCCGCTCGCGCCTACACACGACCGAACATGTATGCTGAAACTGGCCCGCGGACCAGTTTCAGCATACATGTTTGGTCGTGTGTACGGGGCCTAAGTCGTACGTCCGGCGTAAATTTATTCCCCATATAGGAGGCGCAACTCATGCAAAGGTATGGACCAGGGAACACAAGCCGTTGTATCTTTTGTCTATGACTAGGCGCTACGTTCACGTCGTAGGCAGTGATCCGACGTATCTTAGGCAGTTGTTTAGACGTGATTCTGAGCATGCGCACTGGGATGCGTCCACGGGACGGCGCATGCGTCGTTCGTTTTAAGTACTTCTATGACGCTTGGCCCATCATTTGCATGGGGTCACGCCTCATTAGCATGGCTCACGCCCACTTCCACCTGCACTGGCTTACGCAGAGGAAACCCAGCGTATCTTTAAGAGCGAGTGGGAGCGAGTGCTTTGTGAATCCAGTGCTTGCCTCTGTGCGCTGCGTCGGCGTAGTGTATATTAGATACGCTACGCCCGCCCAAATATGCGCCGATGTCTGTGAATCCGGGCCATAGATAGATAGATAGATAGATAGATAGATAGATAGATAGATAGAAGGTGAATGGGATAGGTAGGTAGATAGGTAGGTAGGCAGATAGATAGATAGGAGATACTGTAGATAGATAATAGATAGACAGATAGGAGATGGATAGATAGATAGATAGATAGATAGATAGATAGATAGATAGATAGATAGATAGAAGGTGAATGGGATAGGTAGGTAGATAGGTAGGTAGGTAGATAGATATATAGGAGATACTGTAGATAGATAATAGATAGACAGATAGGAGATAGATAGATAGATAGATAGATAGATAGATAGATAGATAGATAGATAGATAGGAGATGGATAGATAGATAGGTAGATAGATAGATAGATAGATAGATAGATAGATAGATAGATAGATAGATAGATAGATAGATAGATAGGAGATGGATAGATAGATAGGTAGATAGATATATAGATAGGTAGATAGATAGATAGATAGATAGATAGATAGATAGATAGATAGATAGATAGATAGATAGATAGATAGCAGCGGCGGAACTACCAGGGTTGCAGAAGTCGCTGTTGCGATGAGGCCCTGGTGGTCTGCCATAGTGGGGGGGGGCCAAATCAGTTTTGGACACACAGTCATAGACATGCTGATTCCTGGAGCCCAGTGTCGGGGAGAAAGCACCGGCACTGAGCTCCAGATCTTTGGCTAAGGGGGTGCACCAGCATGGGCACTCTGGACATCTGCAACACATAACTTGCAGAGTGCCCCGTGTCCCATAAGTGGCGATTACCACCTCTGTGGCAGCTGGCATGTCTCCCCGCCGACTGGCTTACATGCCTCACAGACCTCACTGAATCTGGCTCTTGCCTCTTGGCTCCGATGTTCTCCTGTAGGTCGCTCCTGATGACGTCCGCATGACGAATCGCGTAGGTCGGAGCTTACAGCATCACTTACGGTTTTGAGTCTCTGGTCTGTGGAAAGCAAGGTGTCCAAGACAAACTATTATACAGCCGTATACTATCTAACAGCACTATTACAAGTGCTTTTTTTTTTACTTTTACTTAACTAACCGTACGAATTTACACGATGGGATGCCCTCTTTCTTTACCCATTCATATGTGATTGCATAAAAAAGATCATGGACGACGAGGAGGGAACACAGGACAGAGAGCCGACTCCATTGTGAGGCTTTTCACCTTTGCAGGGGTACATCTTTTCGGTAAACGCGGACCCGAAGGGGGAACACGTGTGAAGATTCACCCATTTTTATATATCACAGGATTTTGATTTTTGTGGAATTATGAACTGAAACTTTTTATTGATACATTTGTTTGTTTATATATTCAACAACCTTTCAATGAATGGACATTAATTTGCTTTCTTTTTTATTGCTTTGCACTATTAGCACTTTATGGCCCAGATTCACGTACGACTTACGCCGACGTATCTTCTGATACGCCGCGTAAGTTCTCGGATGCGCCATCATATCTGTGCGCCTAATTCTCAATACAAGATCCGCCTGAATTTTGGCTTGATCCGACCGACGTAAGTCTCCTACGCCGTCATATCTTGGGCGCATATTTACGCCGGCGCAAGTATGGGAGCAAGTGCTTTGTGAATACTCAGCTTGCCTCTCAATGTTACGCCGGCGTATCGCATATGAGATGCGCTACGCCGGCACAAAGATGCGCCGATGTACCTGAATCTGGCTATATGCGTTTACAGTCATAACTGATGCCAATAGACAGCAGAGTTCACACACTTACACATTAGTATGTGTTTTCCATTTTTTTTTATTATTTTCACATTATATTACTATCACCTAGCAGCGCCACTCCCTTATTCTCCTACGATGTTCTCCTGTACACAGACAGGAGGAGCCAGGGACGAGGATTATAGAACTGGAAAACTAGGCCCAGATTCTCAAAGGCGTTACGACGGCGCAACACCATTAGCGCCGTCGTAACACCTCATCTGGCCCCGGGTATCTATGCGACTGATTCTCAGAATCAGTTGCGCATAGGTACCCATTAGATCTGACAAGCGTAAGGCTGTTACGCTGTCAGATCTTAAAAGTAATTTTTTTCCCGCCGTTAGGTGTCGCATCGTCGCTTTTCCCCGTCGTCTATGCAAATGAGGTAAGTACGGCGATTCCCGAACATACGCGAGGTCGACGCAGCGAATTAACGTCATACCCGACGCGTAAGGTTGCCCCTGCTAATTAGCAGGCGCAACCAATGTTAACTATGGCCGTCGTTCCCGCGTCGAATTAAATAAAAATTACGTCGTTTGCGTAAGATGTCCGTGAATGGCGCTGGACGCCATTTACGTATACATCTAGGCAAATGACGTCGGGGCGACGTCATTTAGCGCAATGCACGTCGGGTAATTTACCCGACGGAGCATGCGCAGTACGCTCGGCGCGGGAGCGCGCCTAATTTAAATGGTGCCCGCCCCATTTGAATTGGGCGGGCTTGCGCGAGCAATCTAATGCTACACCGCCGCAAGTTTACAGGTAAGTGTTCTGAGAATCAGGATTTAAACCTGTAGACCTGCGGCGGTGTAACGTAGAGCTCATACGCTGCCCAGGAGCAACGCTAATGTATGAGAACCTGGGCCCTAGTATCTATTCAGAGGAGGGGGACAATAGTAACTGGGAAGGGGAAGGGGGGGCTTACACCTGGAGGAGTGATAAGTGGGGGGTAAGAGGATATATGTTGGGGGTGCTCTGGGAGAGGAGAGGACAGGGTACTGGGGGAGTCAGATTTGACACCACACCTTGTAAGTCCTGTCCCCTCTCAAAGCGCCCCCAGCACATATCCTGTCACGTACCTGGTTCGTGAGCCTGACGTGTAGAGGAGAGCCTCTTTTGCCACACCGACTTGTGGGCCCCTGAGGTTGAGACAGCAGCCACAGAAGCATGGTGATGCAGGAGTGCCTAGGATCAGTCCAGTATTCAGTATGGCTGGATATGTAGCAGGCAGATCGACAAGGCTAGGCAGACCAGAGTTGGGCTGGATCGCAGGTGAAGCAGGAACCGAGTGCGACTCGCAGAGCCGAACTGAAGCAGGCTAAAGAAGCAGATGCAGAGTCAGGCAGTCCGGGTTGACAACGTTCAGGTAGATTCAGCAGAGCAGCAGGCAGAAGAGAAGTCCAAAACAAGCCGGAGTCAGGGTATCAAGCAGACAGGCTTAATGAGGGCAAACCAAGTCAAGATCAAGCCAAGTCAACACACAGGAGCTGCAGACCAAAACATCAAAGAGTCTCTGGTGCACACACTTTAAATAGCCCCTTTGGTGGTAACGTTGGTGACAGGTGCATGTGTGCGCGCACGTGCACGTATGCGCGCACGCTGATGCGCCGTGAATGTGTGTGTCTGTCGTGCAATTCCTGCTGTACAGCTATGCCTTCCCTGACATACAGTATCCCCTTAGACCCCCAATCAAAGAGATGCCACCTGTCTCAGAGGGAGCAATTGCAGCATCTGGGTCCCCTGGCACCCTGTGAGAGATGCAGGGCAAATGCCCATGCTCAAACATTAGGGGGGGATTTGTGCCACGCTAAAGGGGTGTTGCGCTGGGAAGGGGGATGTGGGGGGGGGTTAAGAGAATTTGGGCTGCAGAGGATTAGGGGAGTGGAGAGGAATTTGTTCCAGGATGGGGTGCATGTAAAGTGGTTGCAATTACATCGTATAGAGAAGGGGCAGTGGGGGTGATATATAAAGCAACCAATCCTCTCCATCTTTCTCCTGAAGCTTTCCAGCCACTGCTGGAGGAAAATAAACGGGATCGGTTCCTCTACATGTCGCCCCTGTTGCCCCTCCTATCCTATCCTGTTGCCCCTAGGCCTCTGTTTATTCCCTTTCGCCATCGTGGGGGGGGCCCTTTATGATTTCTTGCACCGGGGGCCCTGAAGGTTCTAGTTACACCTTAGATAGATAGATAGATAGATAGGGCTAGATTCAGAAAGGAGTTACGTCGGCGTATCTCCAGATACGCCGTCGTAACTCCGAATGAGGGCCTTCGCATCTCCGCGCCTGATTCATAGAATAAGATACGCTTCAATGTTGCCTAGATACGAGCAACGTTAGTTTCCTAAGCCGTCGTATCTTAGGGTGCATATTTACGCTGGCCGCTAGGGGCGCTTCCGTCGATTTCCGCGTAGAATATGCAAATGAGATAGATACGCCGATTCAGAAACGTACGTCCGCCCGGCGCATTGATTTACGTTGTTTACGTTAGGCTTTTTCCGACGTAAAGTTGCCCCTGCTATATGAGGCGTAGCCAATGTTAAGTATGGACGTCTGGCCAGCGTCGAATTTTGCGTCGTTTGCGTAAGTCGTACGCGAATAGGGCTGTGCGTAAGTTACGTTCACGTCTAAAGCAATGACTATTTGCGGCATAATTTGGAGCATGCGCACTTGGATACTTTCACGGACGGCGCATGCGCCGTTCGTCAGTAACGTCAATTACGTGGGGTCACGATTAATTAGCATACAACACGCCCCCTACCAGCCTATTTTGAATTAGGCGGGCTTACGCCCGCCCATATACGCTACACCGCCGTAACTTCGGGCGCAAGTTCTTTCTGAATACGGGACTTGCTTCTCATAGTTACGGCGGCATGGCGTATATTTGTTTCTGAATCTAGCCCATAGGAGATAGATAGATAGATAGATAGATAGATAGATAGATAGATAGATAGATAGATAGATAGATAGATAGATAGATAGATAGATAGATAGATAGATAAATAAATAGGAGATAGATAGATAGATAGATAGATAGATAGATAGATAGATAGATAGATAAATAAATAGGGGATAGATAGATAGGCCCAGATTCACAAAGCACTTACACCGACGTATAACACGTTACGCCGACGTAAGTGCCAATATGCGCCTGCGTATGTGTGCGGCAGACCCACAAACCAACATGCGCCTAAAAACAGGCTACACCCCGCCGATGTAGCTTGCACACGCCGGCGTAGGGTGGGCGCACATATGGGCTGGGCGCATAGTGCTGCTCCCATTGATTAGCCATTCAAACATGCAAATGAGGGAAATACGCCGATTCACGAACGTGCGTGTGCCTGGCGCATGTTACGCGAGATGCGCGTAAGTTGTACGTCCGGCGTAAAGTTATTCCCCATGAATGAGGTTCACCCCGGCAACAGACATGCTCGGGTCTGCACCAGGGAACACAAGCCGGCGTATTGTGCGTTGGACGTGTGTCTGGCTGTGCTTACGTTATGTTCACGGTGCCGGCGTGGTTGTGAGCAGGCGCAGGGGGGGTGCTGTGTATGCGTCCACGTCACGGTGCATGCGCAGTTCGTGATACGTACCTGTCTGGCGCTCGGCCCATCATTTGCATGGGGTCACGCCCACTTCCACCTACGCCGGCATGCACCTTCGAAACCAACGCCACTCTCTGGCGCAGCGTTGGGAGCACTGGCTTGCTGAATGCAATGCTTGCCTCTCCGCGCTACGTTGGCATGGCGTACGGTGTGTGCTCTACGGCGGCGTAATGTGCGCCTTGCTCTGTGGATCTGGGCCATAGATAGGTAGATAGATAGATAGATAGGAGATAGATAGTGCTGAATGAATGAAGTGCTCTCCATTAGTGGGCTGTGTGTGGGGGAGGGGAGGTGCTCTGAATGGGAAGTATGGGAAGATAGCAGACAATAGACGGAGCGTGCTTTGTGCTCCGGTGCTCATGCCTGCGATGGAGTCTTCACAGATATATAAAGGATGATTCCAGCTTGTCCCGTGTGTCACAACACCAGAGAGAACAGAAAAATCCAACAACAACAATTCCATTTACACCGAAAACGCCGCAGTCACCGCGCCATTGTCTCTTATTTTTTTTTTTATTAATTTCTCTATTATGATTTCTTACAGTAGAAATGCGAGTCCATTATTGAGACGCAGGAAAACAAACTGCGATCATGAATATTCATACGCTGTCTTGCGTTCCCGATTTAAACAAAGGAACCCCTTAATATTCTCCCTGTTTTGATTACTTTAACGTTCGTCGTCAATCCATATTCACCGCAAATTTTGTAAAAACAGCAATTTTGTGTCATTATTATATTTTTTTTGTTCTTATTAGCTGTGTGCGTGCATTATTTCAGATGACAATTTTTAATAATTCTGTCTCTGTTGGTAAAAAAAAATAAAAATAGGAGGAAAAAAAAACATAAAATATAAAAGCTGAAACAGCCGATATCATTGAAAGCCAACATTTGTCTACACAGCACATTGTTCCGGGTGAAATATCACTGAAGGCACACTGCAGACAAGGGAGGTTTCCTTTTAAAGGTTAACTATAAATCTTTTGGTGTCAGATTTAATTAATCTTTAATTCTACGATAAACTGTGTTTTTTTTAACATAAATAGAAACTAATAGGAAAGCCCAGCACTAGTTCTTCACGGTCTACTTATAAAGGCTCTTCTGATTCAGCTGTGTCTTCCAGCCTGTGGGTACCAGTGACCCCAAATGTGCTCCCACTCCATGTTTCCTCTAAACATTCAGTGTGCCAATGTTCCCTGCCCATGTGTCACCTAGTGTGCCCAGTGGGGTAGATTCAGGTAGATTTGCGCCCTCTTACGGAGGCGCAGCGTACCGTTTTTACGCTACGCCTCCGTAAATTACGTGCGCTACGCTTCATTCACGAAGCAGTAGCTCCGAAATTTGCGGGGGCGCTCCGTAAAACTGCCCGGCGTAAGCGCGCGTAATTTAAATGATCCCGTAGGGGGCGTGGATCATTTAAATTAGGCGCGTTCCTGCGCCGAACGTAGTGTGCATGCTCCGTCGGGAAACTTTCCCGACGTGCATTGCGGTAAATGATGTCGCAAGGACGTCATTTGCTTCAACGTGAACGTAAATGGCGTCCAGCGCCATTCACGATTCACTTACGCAAACGACGTAATTTTCAAAAATCACGACGCGGGAACGACGGGTATACTTAGCATTGGCTGCTCCTGCTAATAGCATGAGCAGCCTTACGCAGAAACCGACGAATGCAAACGACGTAAAATGCGAACGCCGGGCGCGCGTACGGTTGTGAATCGGCGTGAGTATGCAATTTGCATACTCTACGCTGACCACTACGGGAACGCCACCTAGCGGCCATTGTAAGAATGCAGCCTACGATACGACGGCATAAGAGCCTTATGCCAGTCATATCTTAGGCTGCAGTCGGCGTATCGAGCTTTCTGAATACAGAAAAGTCGTTACGCTGGCGCAACTAAGCAATTACGCTGCGTATCTATGGATACGCAGACGCAATTGCTTTCTGAATCCACCCCAGTGTCTTCAAGTGCGCTACCAGTTCAGGTGTCACCTACAGTAGCAACTCCAGTACCCCCAGTGCCCTCTATGACTCCACGTGCACTTCCAGTTCATGTGTCATCTAATGATTCCAGTGTGCCAATGTTCCCTGCCCATGTGTCACCTAGTGTGCCCAGTGTTCCCAGTGTCTTCAAGTGCGCTACCAGGTCAGGTGTCACCTAGCAACTCCAGTACCCCCAGTGCCCTCTATGACTCCACGTGCACTTCCAGTTCATGTGTCATCTAATGATTCCAGTGTGCCAATGTTCCCTGCCCATGTGTCACACTAGTGTGCCCAGTGTTCCCAGTGCCTTCAAGTGCACTACCAGTTCAGGTGTCACCTAGCAACTCCAGTACCCCCAGTGCCCTCTATGACTCCACGTGCACTTTCAGTTCATGTGTCATCTAATTATTCCAGTGTGCCAATGTTCCCTGCCCATGTGTCACCTAGTGTGCCCAGTGTTCCCAGTGTCTTCAAGTGTGCTACCAGTTCAGATGTCCCCTAGCAACTCCAGTACCCCCAGTGCCCTCTATGACTCCACGTGCACTTCCAGTTCATGTGTCATCTAATGATTCCAGTGTGCCAATGTTCCCTGTCTATGTGTCACCTAGTGTGCCCAGTGTTCCCAGTGTCTTCAAGTGCGCTACCAGTTCAGGTGTCACCTAGCAACTCCAGTACCCCCAATGCCCTCTATGACTCCAAGTGCACTTCCAGTCCACATTTCACTTAGTAACTCCAGTACACCCAGTGTCCTCTATGACTCCAAGTGCACTCCCAGTCCACATGTCACGTAGTAACTCCAGTACACCCATTGCCATCTATGTTTCCAAGTGCACTCCCAGTCCACAAGTCGCGTAGTAACTCCAGTACACCCAGTGCCCTCTATGACTCCAAGTGCACTCCCAGTTTACATGTCACGTAGTAACTCCAGTACACCCAATGCCATCTATGACTCTAAGTGTACTCCCAATTCATGTGTCAGCTAGTGATTCCAGTGCAGCCAGTGACTCCAACTGCACTCACAGTCCACGTTATCTTCTATATTTACTGTCTACATAATAAGTGTAGCGCTACCCCCGCAGGAGCCGCTGGTTAGATTGGGACGGCGTGTTAGGTTACCTCTGTGATGTGTCTAGGGGTGATGATGATGAGAGCAATGATGGAATGTCCAAACAGCAAGGTTGTGGTTTCCTGTGCTTTTATCCTTGCCCAACACGGCAAACAATTAACTTGAGATAGATAGAGATAGGTTGGTGAAAGGAGAACTTGCAGATTCAGGCCTATGGATGGCGGAAACAATCCTGCTTCCAATGGGACTCTAACCCCTCGTCGCCACTCCAGCTGGAGGGGGTATAGTGTACCTGGACAGGCCTCTCACACCGACCTGGCAGCCAGAGTATCACTCGGAACCTTGAGAAGGAACAAGTCTCTGCCACAGACTTGGCTCTGGTAAGAATAGGAGTAAAACCTCTGCCACAGGCCCTTTGCTCTGGAACGTAGATGATAGAGCGAATCCTTCTCAATAAATGTAAATTTGCCTGAATCTCCCTCAGGTAGACTTCTTAATTTTGGGTCACTGACTGACAAGTTGCAACGTACAACTTCCCAGTGTCCAGTGACCCCGATCCCCGATGGATTGTCTAGGCCCTGTTGGATCGCCTGCCTCCGGACTCACCTCAGACTGACTCCCCATCGAACAGCACAACTCGCTTGGGATCTTCCTCTCAGAATGTGGGGACCCAGTCGATCACTGGGGCCCCTCCACAACTTCAATTGCTCTGGGCCATGAGGGCCCAGAACCGAGAACTCTGCGTAGCACATGCGCCCCGGCCTGGTAGGCCATATCGCCGGGGCCCGTGATGTACGCACACCCTAAAGTTGGGTGCCGCACCCGGAACCAGGAACACAAGAAGACCCTTCCAAAATGGCGTCTGCCCTAGAAGTACCGTCCCCCAGCATGCCCCGCGAGGGAGAAACTCCTCTGATTGGCTGCTGGCAGGAAGGCGCCACCGCCTGGACTCCTCTGGCGCCACCTGTCACCCAGAGATGGAAAGGTATCTCTGGAACACAGAATGGAATCACAGGACAGCCCAGCCTGGCAGAAACCCAATTTAACTGAATTAACCGGATAAGAGCAAAATAACTCTCTCATCCACCGGGCCTATTCTGGCACTTCTCTCCTTCATGTGAAAATCACAATTTTTTTGCTAGAAAATTAATCAGAACCCCCAAACATTATATATTTTTTTTTAGCAGACATCCTAGGGAATAAAATGGCAGTCATTGCAATACTTTTTGTCACACCGTATTTGCGCAGCGGTCTTACAAGCGCACTTTTTTTGGATAAAAATCACTTTTTTGAATTAAAAAATAAGACAACAATAAATTTTGCCCAATTTTTTTATATATTGTGAAAGACAATGTTACGCCGAGTAAAAGGATACCCAACATGTCACGCTTAAAAATTGCGCCCGCTCGTGGCATGGCGTCAAACTTTTACCCTTTAAAATCTCGATAGGCGACGTTTAAAAAATTCTACAGGTTGCATTTTTTGAGTTGCAGAGTAGGTCTAGGGCTAAAATTATTGCTCTCACTCTAAAGATCGCGGCGATACCTCACTTGTGTGGTTTGAATACCGTTTTCATATGCGGGCGCTACTCGCGTATGCGTTCGCTTCTGCGCGCGAGCTCGTCGGGATGGGCCGCTTTAAAACATTTTTTTTTTGTTTTCTTATTTATTTTTATTTAGTTTTATAATTTTTTACACTGAAATAAAAAAAATAAAAAAATTGATCACTTTTATTCCTATTACAAGGAATGTAAACATCCCTTGTAATAGAAAAAAGCATGACAGGTCCTCTTAAATATGAGATCTGGGGTCAAAAAGACCTCAGATCTCATATTTAGACTTAAATGCAAAAAAAATAAAAAATAAATCAAAATGTCATTTTTTCAAATGACAAAAAAAAAAATGTTTCTTTAAGAGGCTGGGCGGGACTGACGTTTTGACGTCACTTCCGCCCAGCAGAGCTACGAGGACGGGTGAAGGAGATTTCTCCTTCAGTCCCGTCCCCGCTCAGCTGCCGGACACATCCGATCCCCTCCGCCGCTACCGACGGCTCCGGTAAGCGGCGGAGGGCGCGGGAGAGCGGCGGGAGAGGGGGGGGGGCCCCTCTCCCGCCACCGATAACGGCGATCTCGCGGCGAATCCGCCGCGGAGACCACCGTTATCGTGTACACCACCGCCCCCTGAAAAGATGAATATCTCGGTTGTGGCAGCAGCTGCTGCCGTTATCGAGATATTCAACTTTAAAAACAGGACGTCTTTTTGACATGGGGCGGTGGTCAAGTGGTTAACATAGCACCTGGACTGAAAGTACACAGGCGCTACACAAGCAATGATGTTTTGTCCAAGTAGGCAAGTAGGCAGAGGTGTGTGTGTTTTTCTTCTGACACATTCAGATTTGTCTTTCAGCCTCTGGGTACCAGTGACCCCAAGTGTGCTTCCGGTCCACGTGTCCTCAAGTGTGCCCAGTGTGACTCCAAGTGTGCTCCCTGTAAATGCATCACCTAGTGACTCCAGTATGCCCAGTGTTTCCAGTGATTCCAAATGCACTCCAGTGCACCCAGGTTGCCAAGTGACTCCAAGGGTGATCTCTGTCCACGTGCCACCTAGTGACTCCAGTATGCCCATTGTTTCCAGTGACTTCAAGTGCGCACCCAGTCCACGTGTCACCTAGTGACTCCAGTATACCCAGTGTTCCCAGTGATTCCAAATGCACGCCAGTGCACCCAATGTGTCAAGTGACCCCAAGGGTGATCTCTGTCCAAATGCCACCTAGTGACTCCAGTATGCCCAGTGTTTCCAGTGACTTCAAGTGGGCACCCAGTCCACATGTCACCTAGTGACTCCAGTATGCCCAGTGTTCCCAGTGATTCCAAATACACTCCAGCGCACCCAGTAACCAAGTGACTCCAAGAGTGATCTCTGTCCACGTGTCACCTAGTGACTCCAGTATGCCCAGTGTTTCCAGTGACTTAAAGTGCACACACAGTCCAGGTGTCATCTAATGACTCCAATAAGCTCAGTGCCCTCAATAACTTCAAGTGCACTCCCAGTCTATATGTTATCTGGTGACTCCATGGTGTCTAGTGACCCCAAGTGCACTCCCAGTCCATATGTTATCTGATGACTCCAGTGTGTCTAGTGACTCCAAGTGCACTCCCAGTCCACATGTCCCCTATAGATATTTTATACTTTAAGCACCCCTAAGTCCTTTTCTTGTGTAGTTCTGGCCAACACTGTACCCCCGATATTGCACTCAGAGGATTGTCCTTCCCTAAATTCATAATTGTTATGCAGCACCCTCTAGTGTGCTAGATGTAGCATCGTTTTTTTTTTTGTACTGTAGGAAAATGTATTTAGCTCAGAGCTAAGCCCGAGCTGTGGAATCTGGGTCAGGGTTCAGTGACTCAGGGCTGGATGACATCCTGACAGCTCCCCATGTGCCTCCCCCTGGTCTATAGGGTTGTAGAATCTTCTAGAGCTGGTGGGTGGAGGCTAGGAGGAGTTGTTTTGATAATTTATGAGACCTCGGCCAATACCCAGGAGTGGGCTGGCAGGGGGAAGAGTTTACCTCATAAATAGAAATGGGCCACGCCAGCATTATCAGTCGGGTGGAAGATGGAGATATAGGGCCATATTCTCAAACATTTCAGGCGGCGGAACGTATGTACTTTACGTTACGCCGCCGCAAGTTTAAGTGGCAAGTGCCGGATTCCCAAACCACTTACCTGTGAACTTGCGGCGGCATCGCGTAAAGTCCACCCGTGTAAGCCATCCTAATTCAAATGATCCAGGCAGGGGGCGTGGATCATTTAAATTAGGCGCGCTCCCGCGCCGATCGTAATGCGCATGCTCCGTCGGGTAAATTACCCGACTTGCATTGCGCTAAATGACGTCTCACGGACGTCATTTGTTTTGACTGTAACGTAAATGGCGTCCAGCGCCATTCACGGACGACTTACGTAAACGGCGTTCAATTTTGAAATTTCGACGCGGGATCGACGGCCATACTTAACATTGAGTACGCCACCTAGGGGGCATCTTTATCTTTACGCCGCGTATCGCTTACGGAAACGACGTTAAAACACTACGGCGGGCAAGCGTACGTTCGAGAATTGGCGTGACTAGTCATTTGCATATTCTACGCTGACCGCCACCTAGCGGTCAGCGTAAATATTGCAGCCTAAGATACAACGGCGCAGGCTGTTGTATCTTAGGCATGTTTAAGTGTATCTCAGTTTGAGAATACACTTAAACATAGGAAACGGACTTACGTAGGCGTATCTGTTGATACGCCTACGTAACTTGTTTGAGAATATGGCCCAGAGTGTGTAGAGGCTGTCGATGGCACTCGGGGGTACCCCCCCCTAGTCTGGGGGGGTGACCTTGGGGTGGGGTTCGGGTGCTGGAAGGATCCTGCCACAAAACATGAAGGAAGGAGGCACAGGAGCAAGAGAGAGGACAATGGGAACAGGTCAGCACTACCGGGGACTTACAAGGGGGGAGAGCCACTTGTAGCCAGTTCTTTCCTGAGGGTCAACCGGTTGGGCTGGTGAAAGCTAGTCTGGAGGACTGGTGTGGAGAAGTTAGCCTGGAGGGCTAGCTATAGAGGCAGCTGCAGCTAGGTGGGTTGGCAGCATGCCCCTTTATCTACCCAGTGGGCAGCATTCTGTATAGGTGATGGTGGATATGACCTCAGGGGGGCATGATATACATATGAATGCTGCCGCTATTTACTTATAAATGCTGGTATTTAAATGTAAACACAGGCTCTGCAGGTGAGTCATCTGTACACAACAATAGGGCAGAGCTGGGCAGCATTAGTAACAGAACTTTACACTGAGATATCAGGACACAGCACTGGACACAAACCTCAAGGGATGAAGGAATTTAACCTGTTATAGTTGGCAAGTATGGGGCAGCTGCTTTGGGCCCCACAATAATGACAGGGCCCAGGACAGCTGCCCCTTTTGCCCTGCCTTAAAGACGGCCCTGCAAATAGGCATCTCATAACCTTCCATCCCTATCCAAGTTATTATCCCTCAATAAATAACAAAAACAAAGTGTTTCCATGTTTCTAGCAGCTCCAGAAATATTTACCCTTTTACTCATCTTTGTGTCATCAGCAAAAGAATATTCCTCGCCCAACAAGCCTTCAGTTTTAGGATTTACGAACAGCTTAAATGGAACGGGACCCAATACAGAGCCTTGTGTTACACCAGTAGTGAGATTTGCACTGTTGCCGTGGTCCATTGCACATTTGTAGCAAGTATCAGAATAGCGTATTCAAATGCTACAAAAGCCATTTTGAGATTTAATGTATTAATAATTACCTTTCCATTTCAATCTGCATCCACTTATCATTTTCTAGAACGGCCACACAAATGAAATGGAACCACTGATAACAAAAAGTTCAAATAAAAGGTTTCCCTGTAAAGAAGATGTCAATCTCCCGTGTGATCTAATGTGCTCAGCGGTTCCTCCGGTTGACCTCTGAGACTTTACCCGTCCTGTACTGATGTAAAGATCAGTGAGAGGAACCACAGAGTGAAGTGGTGGAGTGCAGCATTTAACATGAGAGGTACTTTTCTTCTTCTTTGCAGGAACCCTTAACCGCTTAAGACCCGGACCATTATGCAGGTTAAGGACCTTGCCCCTTTTTGCGATTCGGCACTGCGTCGCTTTAACTGAAAATTGCGCGGTCGTGCGACGTGGCTCCCAAACAAAATTGGCGTCCTTTTTTCCCCACGAATAGAGCTTTCTTTTGGTGGTATTTGATCGCCTCTGCGGTTTTTATTTTTTGCGCTATAAACAAAAATAGAGCGACAATTTTGAAAAAAAATGCAATATTTTTTACTTTTTGCTATAATAAATATCCCCCAAAAATATATAAAAAAATATTTTTTTTCCTCAGTTTAGGCCGATACGTATTCTTCTACATATTTTTGGTAAAAAAAATCGCAATAAGCGTTTACTGATTGGTTTGCGCAAAAGTTATAGGGGATAGTTTTATGGCATTTTTATTAATATTTTTTTTACTAGTAATGGCGGCGATCAGCGATTTTTTTCGTGACTGCGACATTATGGCGGACACATCGAACACTTTTGACACATTTTTGGGACCATTAACATTTTTACAGCGAAAAGTGCTATAAATATGCACTGATTACTTAGAAAATGACACTGGCAGTGAAGGGGTTAACCACTAGGGGGCGCTAAGGGGTTAAGTGTGCCCTAAGGGAGTGATTCTTACTGTAGGGGGCGTGGCTGGACGTGTGACATCACTGATCGTCGTTCCCTATAACAAGGAACAGATGATCAGTGACAAGCCACAGTGAAGAATGGGGAAGGTGTGTTTACACTCACCTCTCCCCGTTCTTCAGCTCCTGTGACCCGATCGCGGGACACCGGCGGCGATCGGGTATGCATATCCCGCGGGCGCGGTCACGGAGCTTCGGACCTGGTCACGAGCACACCGGCAGTGGCACGCGCGACCCATGGCTGGCACTTAAAGGGCCACGTACCTGTACATGCCTGTGCCCAGCCGTGCCATTCTGCCGACGTATACCGGCGTTAGGCGGTCCTTAAGTGGTTAAGTATCATGGGAAAGGCTGTGAATACTTATGTACATGAGATTTTTTCATTTTTTATTTAAAAAAAATGTGCAAAGATTTCGAACAAACTTCTTTCATGTTGTCATTATGGGGTATTGTTCATAGAATTTCAAGTAAAATATTGAATTTAATCCATTTTGGAATAAAGCTGTAACATAACAAAATGTGGAAAAAGTGAAGCGCTGTGAATATTTTCCAGGATGCACTGTATAAAGTATGGTCTTAATTGGAGCACCTTGTAAATTTAATAAGGGTTATAAATATATCCACACAAACAGTTTTAGACCTGTTAAGCCTCGTACACACAATCAGATTTTCCGACGGGATTTGAGTGATGACAGGGTTTTGTCTGAAAATACGACCGTCTTTATGCTCCATCGGACAATTTTTGTCGGATTTCCCGACAACAAATGTTGGACAGTGTAAAGGAATGGCCCGTGATACCCAGAGACTTTTGAAGGATGCGGGGTACTCCTGTGCCAGCTTCACTAATGACTCTTGGGTCTAGGGTCATCCTATGTCCAATAGGGGCATAGGATGACTAAGAAATGATATCATGAATTACATGAGATGGGACAATAATGATAATTCATGTATTGCAGGATATCTTGTAATATTACAAGTTGTTTTTCTGAACCCAACAGGTCAATAGAAGAGTGATTCATTCATGTGGGGACACATACTGTTGAGGTGTTAATTGAGTCTGGCTCCTAAGGTATTTCATTGTACTATGCTAATTGACATTGTATAGTGTGAAAGTCTATTGATGATAGATGGAATGTGAATTAGCATGTCAATTACAGCTGCAAAGGAATGTATATGTGTAGCAGGTGAGAATAACTTATCGCGGAGTCAGAACGTCTGGGTAATGATTAGAGTTCATGTAGATTATTTGACTGTCATTATCTAAAGGAATGTGTATTGAAGTTCCTTGTGTCATGTTGTGGGTAGAGTTGAGTCATTGTCCATATTTGGTTGCTAACTGTATAAGAAGAGGAGTTTACCATTAAAGTATTAATTCGTTTGGAACCAGAGAGCAGAGCTTGTGTCTCGTTATTCTGGGAAAATCCATATGGATCGTGTCTGCTGGATTGTGGAGTGTCGGATAAGCTGTCTTGGGTTGGAGGAATGGAATATCGTAAACGGTGTTAACCCCTGACCGTTACAGATAGCATGCTTTAAAATTTTCCGACAACAAATGTGCGAAAATCCAAAGTACAAACACGCATGCTCAAAGGCAATGCTAACCATAGCACAACATTAGCAGAAGTTGCCCAAAGGGTGGCGCTAAAGAGCTGAAAAACAACGTAGTTTCGTATATATTTTTTGCCTGACAAAGTTTTGCCGTCTGTATGCAGAACAAGTTCACGGCCAACGCCCTTCGGACAAAAGTCCTACGCTTTGTCCGACGGATATCCGATCGTGTGTATGAGGCTTTAGGATCCTCCATCAGGTACAACAAGAAGAAAACATTAATAGGTGGATTCAGAAAGACTTAAGCTGGCGTATCAGTAGATACGCCAGCCTAAGTCTGAATCTGCGCCGACGCTAATTTAAGCGTATTCTGGTAACCAGATACGAGCGGCGTAAGTGTCTTACACCGTCGTATCCTAAAGTGTACTTTTTAGGCTGACCGCTAGGTGGCGCTTCCATTGCGGTCGGCCTAGAATATGTAAATGAGTAGATACGCCGATTCACAAACGTACGCTTGCCCGACGCAGTAAAGATACGCTGTTTACATAACGCACTTTCAGGCCTAAAGTTATTCCATCAAATAGCTGGAACATGTTAAGTATGGGCGTCGTTCCCGCGTCGAAATGTGAAAATTTTACGTCGTTTGCGTAAGTCGTCCGTGAATAGGGATTTACGTCACTTACGTCCACGTCGAAACCAATAGGACCGTGCGGCGTACTTTGCCGCAATGCACACTGGGATTAGTACACAGACGGCGCATGCGCCGTTCGTAGAATACGTCAATCACGTCAGGTCAACCCCCATTAACAAAAAACACGCCCCCTCAGCCAAATTTGAATTAGGCGCCCTTACGCCCGCTCGATTTACGCTACGCCGCCGTAACTTAGCAGGCAAGTACTTTGTGAATCATGTACTTGCCTCGCTAACTTACGGCGGCGTAGTGTAAATGCCATACGCTACGCCGCCGCAACTATGCGCCCGCCATCTTGAATCCAGCTATTAGTTCTTCTTATATAAAGCATATCATTCAAACCTAAAACATGTAACACCTGAACTCATATAATTATCCAGTCTAATTACATGACTTGATATAAAGAGACACAAAATAGCAATGTCATTGGCAAATCCATAAAACACCTACAGCAACAAAAGAAGAAATAAAAAAAGCAAACAGAAACAAACAATTAATAAACTAAAAAAAGTAAAAACAAAAATATACAAGAGTATCCAGTTGTCGTTGCACCTGTTTCCTTTTCTCTTTCTTCTTTCTTTCTTCTGTTGTAGGTGTTCAATGGACTTGCCAGTGACATTGCTGTTTTGTATCTCCTTATATCAATTTGTATAATTAGACTGGATAATTATATGTGTAAGAGAGTTCAGGTGTTACTTCTTTATGGTTTGAATGACATGCTTCATAAGAAGAACTGTTTGAATACATTTTGTATTCTTCTTGTACCTGATGAAGGATCCTATCAGTATTGGGACAACCCTAATATATATATATATATATATATATATATATATATATATATATATATATATATATATATATATACTATATACTGTATATACTGTGAATATACTATATATACAGTTGTGCTCATAAGTTTACATACCCTGGCAGAATTTATGATTTATTGCCTATTTTTCAGAGAATATGAACGATAACACAACAACTTTTCTTTCACTCATGGTTAGTGTTTAGCTGAAGCCATTAATTATCAATCAACTGTGGCCCAGATTCAAGAAGCTATTGCGCCCGCGCAACCATAGGTTGCGCGGCGCAATAGCTGTTTTGCTCCCGCGTAGCGAATGCCCCTGATTCAGGAACATCGCTACGCGGACTGCAGCCTAGGATATGACAGACATAAGCCTCCTTATGCCTTCATATCTCAGGCTGCATTCTTGCGTTGGCCGCTAGGGGGCGCGGCCATTGTGATCGGCGTATAGTATGCAAATTGCATACTACCACCGATTCACAAAAGTTGCCCGGGCCCTGCGCACGCAAGGTACGGAGTTTCCGTACGGCGACTTTAGCGTAAGGCTGCTCCTGCTAATAGTAGGAGCAGCCAATGCTAAAGTATAGCCGCCCTTCCCGCTCGTGAAATTTAAATTTCACGTCGTTTACGTAAGTGATTCGTGAATGGAGCTGGACGCCATTCACGTTCACTTAGAAGCAAATGACGTCCTTGCGACGTCATTTGCCGCAATGCATGTCGGGAAAGTTTCCCGACGGAGCATGCGCTGTTCGCTGGGCGCGGGAGCGCGCCTAATTTAAATGATTCCCGCCCCCGGCGGGATCATTTACATTAGGCGCCCTTACGCAGGGCTAATTAGCATAGCGCCCGCGCAATTTACGGAGCTACTGCTCCGTGAATCACGGGCAAATCGAAATATTTGCGTGGGCGCAGAGCTAAAATCGTTGCCCTTTGCCCACGCAAATATTGTGCGGATCTACCTGAATCTGGGCCAGTGTTTATTCTTTTATATCATAATGGCAACAGACACTACCCAAATGACCCTGATCAAAAGTTTACATACCCTGGTGATTTTGGCCCTGATAACATGCACACAAGTTGACACAAAGGGGTTTGAATGGCTATGAAGGGTCACCATCCTCACCTGTGATCTGTTTGCTTGTAATTAGTGTGTGTATAAAAGGTAAATGAGTTTCTGGGCTCCTGACAGACCCTTGCATCTTTCATCCAGTGCTGCACTGACGTTTCTGGATTCTGAGTCATGGGGAAAGCAAAAGAATTGTCAAAGGATCTGCGGGAAAAGGTAGTTGAACCGTATAAGACAGGAAAGGGATATAAAAAGTTATCCAAGGAATTGAGAATGCCAATCAGCAGTGTTCAAACTCTAATCAAGAAGTGGAAAATGATTGGTTCTGTTGAAACCAAACCACGGTCAGGTAGACCAACTAAAATTTCAGCCACAACTGCCAGGAACATTGTTCGGGATGCAAAGAAATACACACAAATAACTTCAGGTCAAATACAGGACTCTCTCCACTTCTCAACTTGCGACACTCTCCCCCGCTTCTCAATTTGCAGTGGCAGCACTCCCCCCCCCCCCCGGTTCTCCAGGGGGCCCATGCCTGAAGCTGTGTAAGGGGCCTCAAAATTCCTGATGGCGGCCCTGGTGGTCAGTGGGAGAAAGTATGTTTCTTACCCTGGTGGGAGAAAGTATGTTTCTTACCCTTACATTGGTGGTCAGAGGGAAGAATGTTTCTCTTTCAACGCTGATCAGAATGACCCCCCCTTAACAGACAGTTTTAAAGTTGATTGGTGTCATGCTACTGGCTTTGCCAAGGGGTGATGGACCTGGAACTATGCAGACTTTATCAGATAGAGTTTCAATTAGCCACAGCTCAAGAAACCCCTACCAACCACAGGAGGAACCCTGCTTGAGTGTGGCTTCATTAACCACTTAAGGACCGCCTAACGCCGATACGTTGGCAGAATGGCACGGCTGGGCACAGGCACGTACAGGTATGTTGCCCTTTAAGTGCCCAGCCATGGGTCGCGCGGGCACCGCCACTGGTGTGCTCGCTACGTGACCGCGGGACCTGCGGACCCAATCGCCGCCGGTGTACCGCGATCGGGTCACAGGAGCTGAAGAACGGGGAGAGGTAAGTGTAAGGCCCCGTACACACGACCAAACATGTATGCTGAAACTAGTCCGCGGACCAGTTTCAGCATACATGTTTGGTCGTGTGTAGGCGCGAGTGGGCCGAATTCCAGCAAACATTTGCCCGCCGGGCCTTTTCCCAGCAGACAAATATTCCTGGACGTGTTTTAAAACCGTCCGCTGGAATCCTGCCCGCTCGGACATGTACGGTCGTCAGTACAGACCTACCGTACATGTCCGAGCGCCCGCCATCCCTCGCATGCGTCGAATGACTTAGACGCATGCGTGGAAGCCTTTAAATGGCAGGCCCGCCCACGTCGCCGCGTCATCGCCGCGTCATCATCGCGGCGACGACGCGGACACGCCCCGCGTAATGTTTACGCGCGGACTTCTGTACGATGGTTAGTACAACCATCGTACAGAAGCCCTCTGGCAGGCATGTACGGTGAAAACGGTCCGACGGACCGGTTTCACCGTACATGTTTGCTCGTGAGTACCCGGCCTAAGGACACCTTCCCCGTTCTTCACAGTGGCAGTGTCACTGATCGTCTGTTTCCTGTTATAGGGAACGACGATCAGTGACGTCACACCTACAGCCACACCCCCCTACAGTAAGAATCACTCCCTTAGGGCACACTTAACCCCCTAGCACCCCCTAGTGGTTAACCCCTTCACTGCCATTGTCATTTTTACAATAATCAGTGCATTTTTCTAGTACTTTTCCCTGTGAAAATGACAATGGTTTTCTGCCTTCCTCGGATCAACTGTGGGTATGGAGTTGGGTGTATGGGATTGTACTGTGTTTTTTATTTTGTTTGTTTATTTTTTTCGTGGTTGGACTGGATGGACTTTTTTCAACCTGACTAACTATGTAACTATGGCCCAGATTCACAAAAGAGATACGACGGAGTATCTCAGATACGCCGTCATATCTCTCAGAGTATCTATGCGACTGATTCAATCAGTTACGCATAGATATCCCTAAGATCCGACAGGTGTAATTGTTTTTTTTTTTATATCAAGAAGTTTTTATTGAGCAAAACAACAATTTACATGGTATACAAAATGCGTTCTGGTACAGTGAGCATGTGGTAGTAGCATACAGAGAGAAAAAAAAAAATATATATAGAAAAAGGGAAAAATTAAATAAAATAAAGTGGGCCATACAGTGTGGAGGAGCATGACATGCAGTTATAGATATTCTTAAGTGTCTAGGAACAGGATAGGGATGAGTTTAGCCACTTGTCCCATATCTTTTCAAATTTGGCCGGGCAGCCCCTGTGGGTATAGACCAGTTTTTTATACGGCAGTACACTGTTGACCTCTGCCAGCCAGTGAGAGAATTCTGGGGGGTGCGGACGCATCCATACCCTTGCTATAACCTTTCTAGCTGTAATCAATGTTTCATGTAGAAATATCTTTAAAAACTTATTCATCTCTGCATCCGGGAATATACCCAAAAGGCATGGTTTTGGCTGCAGAGATATAGGGGAACCCATCTTGTCATGCAGGAACTTCACCACCTGTTCCCAGAAGGCCTGGATCTTAACGCACTGCCACATCAGATGGAAGAAAGTACCCGTATCTCGGGCACACATTGGGCAAACATTGGGGAAGTCTCGTCTGTATTTAGAGATCCTGAGGGGTGTAAGGTAGGCTCTGTTCAGGATAAAGGTTTGTGTGAGGCGGTCTGTTAGCTTAGGGGAAACCAGTTTGCATGCATCCAGGGCATCACTCCACTCATCATCTTCCAGTGGACCCACCTCCCCCACCCACCTGGACTTCAGGGCGTAGGCAGAGACCGTCGCGCTCGGAAGCGTGATCATGGTGTGGAATTGGGTGATTAGTTTTTTGGGGTCAGGGTACTTAATTGCGGCCATCAAGGGATTGTCAGCCAGTATCAAGTCGTCCTGGGGAAACTGAGCCCGAAAGGCGTGTCGCAGTTGGGCATAGCGGAAAAGCATATGATCGGGCAGGTCATACTCAGCTTGCAGTATATTAAAGGGTTTAAGTTTTCCACCTCTAGTGACGTGGGACAGGTAGTATATCCCCCTAGAACTCCACATTTCAGTGTCTCGGATGCGCTCTAGCTCTGGTAGGGCAGTGTTGTGCCACAGGGGAGTGTAGACTTGTAGGGTCGGGATGCCCAGCTTGTTTGAAACCACGCTCCACACCTTTCTGTAGTGATACAGCAGGGATTGTCGGTCCCCCGTCAGTCTCATCCCCCCCCCCGCTATTGCCTCTAGTGGGTCGCCCGTCGACTGAGTCCGTGTAGGGCACAGAAGCCAGAGGAATCTGATCCTGTCAGTCTTGTCTATGTGGAAAAGCTGCGACAGTTGGGCAGCTAGATAGTAGGCGTTGAAATCCGGTAACGCCAGTCCAGCCAGGTCTGTGGGGTTTTTTAATCTGTGCCAGGGGAGTTTGTGCCTCGCCGGGCCCCAGATGAATGGTTTAAGGAGGGCCTCCATCTGCTTGAAGCACCGAAGCACCAGGTAAACCGGCGAGTGCCATACCATGTATAAAATCTTTGGCAGCAGGACCATTTTAACTAAATTTATGCGACCCGTAACTCCCAGTGGGAGACGGGCCCAGACCTGAGTTCTCTGTTTGAGCATAGCACACAGTGGCGTGATATTCAGTGAGACATAGTCTGCCGGGTCTCTGGTGGTTCGGATTCCTAGGTACTTAATTTCAGCGACTCTTTGCAGAGGAAGCAGGGCCCTATCACCAGTCACCGGGTAGCTGTCCAATGGGAGAATTTGGGATTTATCCCAGTTGATTCTGAGACCCGAGAAAGCGCCGAAGCGCTCTATCAGGGTCAGAGCCACCGGGAGGGAGTCAGTAGAGTCGTCCAGGTATAGTAGTGTGTCGTCAGCGTATGTACTTATTCTTTCCTCCACTCCTTCCCTCCGTAGTCCCGTTATGCCAGGGTGCGTGCGTATAGCTATTGCCAGCGGTTCCGCCGCTAGTGCGTATAGCAGTGGCGACAGGGGGCACCCCTGTCTCGTGCCCCGTCGTAGAGGAAACCGGTCTGATAGCCACCCGTTAGCCAGTACTCTGGCCACTGGGTCCTGATAGAGGAGTTTCACCCAGCGGATGAATCTAGGGCCTAGTCCAAATTTTGCAAGGCATGTCCAAAGATACCGCCACTCCACTGAATCGAATGCCTTGGCGGTATCCAGGGCGACTATTATTCTAGAGCCAGTGTTGTCGTGTGGGGCCTGAAGGTTAATGAACAGCCTCCTAAGGTTGAAGGAGGTGTTCCGCCCTGGCATGAAACCCGCCTGATCAGCGTGCACAAGGGAAAGGATCACTGTGTTGAGGCGGGCTGAGAGCACCTTGGCCAGAACCTTAATGTCCACCTGTAGCAGCGAAATGGGGCGGTATGACTCGGGTAGGTGAGGGTCTTTTCCTGGCTTGGGGATCAGTACTATGGTCGCTTCCCTCATTGATGGAGGAAGTTCGGATCCATCAAAGATGGAGTTGTATAGGGCTAGGAGTCTAGGGACTAAGGTGTCAGCATAGGTAGAGTAGAACTCGGCCGGCAGGCCATCCGACCCCGGAGCTTTGGATTTCGGGAGGCCAGCCAAAGCAGCGGAGATTTCCTCCACCGTCAGCGGCTCCTCAAGTGTCAGAGTCTGTTGAGCGGTCAGTCGGGGGATCGATAGGTCGGATAGAAACGTTTCCGCTAGGGAGTCGTCGTTTGGAGCTACCGTGTCATATAGGGAGGAGAAGAAATCTCGGAACATGGTGGTCACCTGGTCCGGGTCCGTTATAAGGTCTCCTGTTGTAGAGCGCAGGGAGATCACTACCGGAGGTCTCTCCTCACAGTGCACCAGGTATGCAAGTAACTTCCCTGCTCTCTCCCCGTGTTTGAACGTTCTTTGTTTTAGAAAATAAAGTTTACGCCTTGATTTCTCGTAGTGTAGCTGGTAGGTGTAATTGTTTTACACTGTCGGATCTTAGGATGCAATACCGCGGCCGCCGCTGGGTGGAGTTCGCTACTTGCGTGCGTTACGTCGTCGCAAGTCGTTTTTCCCGTCGCAAAGTTAGTCATGTTTTTTCATGCCCTAACTTTACACGTTAAAGTATGGCCGTCGTTGCCACGTCGAATTTAAATAATTTTTTTTCGGTGCAAGTACGTTACGCACATCGCCATTCACAAACACGTCGGGGCGCCGTAATTTCATGCAAAGCACGTCGGGAAATTTACTAACGGAGCATGCGCAGAACGTTCGGCGCGGGAGCGCGCCTAATTTAAATGGTACACGCCCCATTTGAATTAGGCGGGCTTGCGCCGGACGTCTTTATGTTACACCGCCGCAAGTTTACAGGTAAGTGCTTTGTGAATCAGGCACTTATGCTGAAAACTTGCGGCGGTGTAATGTAAACGGGTTACGTTACGCCGCCGCATTTTTACCTGAATCTGGCCCTATGTAACTATGTAATGGTCCCAAAAATGTGTGAAAAGTGTCTGATGTGTCCGCCATAATGTCGCAGTCACGCTGATAGCCGCCATTACTAGTAAAAAAATATATATAATAAAAATGTCATAAAATTATCCCCTATTTTGTAAACGCTATAACTTTTGCGCAAACCAATCAATGAACGCTTATTGCGATTTTTTTTTTTACCAAAAATATGTAGAAGAATACGTATCTGCCTAAACTGAGGAATATAGATTGAATTGAATTTTTTTTCAAAATTGTCCCTCTATTTTTGTTTATAGCGCAAAAAAAAAAAAAAAAAATGACGAGGTGATCAAATACCACCAAAAGAAAGCTTTATTTGTGGGAAAAAAAAAAGAAAAAAATATTTTGTTTGGGAGCCACATCGCACGACCGCGCAATTGTCAGTTAAAGCGACGCAGTGCCGAATCGCAAAAAGGGGCCTGGTCCTTTAGCTGCATAACGGTCCGGGTCTTAAGTGGTTCAAATAATGGAACTCCATAATATCAGCCTTCAACCTGGAGCATCTGGAAGACATTGAGCTTCCTTTGCCGCTTTGACCAAGAAATACTGAGGACCAGGGGCCAGATCCACAAAGAAGTTACGGCGGCGTATCTATTGATACGCCGTGTAACTTCTAGGATGCGCCGTAGTATCTTTGTTTTGTATCCACAAAACAAGATACGACTGAATGGGGGCTAGATCCGACTGACGTACGTCTTAGTACGACGTCGGATCTTAGGTGCATATTTACGCTGGCCGCTAGGTGGCGCTTCCGTTGATTTCCGCGTAGAGTATGCAAATTAGCTAGATACGCCAATCCTCAAACGTACGTCCAGCCGGCGCATTTTTTTACGCCGTTTACGTAAGGCTTTTTTCCGGCGTAACGTTACCCCTGGGTCTATGAGGCGTACGCAATGTTAAGTATGGACGTCGGGCCAGCGTCAAATTTTCCATCGTGTACGTCGTTTGCATAAAACGTTTGCGAATAGGGCTTTGCGTAAATTACATTCACGTCGAAAGCATTGACTAGTTGCGACGTAATTTATAGCATACGCACTGGGATACCCCCACGGACGGCGCATGCGCCTTTCAAAAAAAACTTCATTTATGTGGGGTCAAGTTGAATTAACATAGAACACGCCCACATCTTTGTCATTTGAATTCCGCGCCCTTACGCCTACACATTTACGCTACGCCGCCGCAACTTTAGATGCAAGTGCTTTGTGAATACAGCCTCTCAAAGTAGCGGCGGCGTAGCGTAACTACGATACGCTACGCCTGCTTAAAATTACGCCGATCTACGTGGATCTGGCCCCAGATATTTTTCCTTACAATATAAGATTTGTATTTATTTTTTCTAGTTACGTCCCAGGCCACCCACAGAACTGTGTCTTGTTTATGTGAAAACTAGGTGCACTTCAGAACACACTACAGCGTTTACTTGTAATTATTTTTGCAGGCCATTCGTGTGGATAGTTCCTATTGAAGCCTTGTGTGCCACAAATAAAAAAGCATCATTAGAGGAAGTGCCTAAATCAATGTCACTCTTAGTCTGGATGATTATCCCTTTCATTCAGGAAAGAAAGAGAGAAAGAAAGAAAGCAATCACACACACACAAAAAAAACGGACACACTAAAACCCTCTTTTTGAGATTTGAAAACAAAAAAAAGTTAAACACGGTAAATATTTTATGAACTGATGAATGGTCACTAACTATAAGCAGTTTTATTTTATTCTTTAATCCCTGTTCCCATTTCAGGAGTCGGCCACAAAAGACTAAATAAATCATTTCTTCATTCAATAAATATAATTGCAGGAATCGTTTTTATACCTTTTATAGAGAAGACGTTATTTTTTTTCTGCAGTTTTCAACCTTTCGGCCGCAATTTAATGTAAATCGCGGCCCGAAATCGCAAAAAGTAGTACAGGAACTACTTTTTGAAATCGCAGATGCGGCGTCGTTTTGATTAGGACAGTGCCATTGCACTTGGGGGCTAAGAATATGCATGCATCATACATACTAGGGGGAGTACAACTGGGGGGGTCTGTAGTGGAGAAAGATCTGGGGGTTTTAGTTGATCATAAGCTCAATAATGGCATGCAATGCCAAGCTGCGGTTTCCAAAGCGAGCAAAGTCCTTTCTTGTATTAAGAGAGGTATGGACTCCAGAGACAGAGATATAATTTTGCCCCTGTACAAATCATTAGTAAGACCTCATCTGGAATATGCAGTTCAGTTTTGGGCACCAGTTCTCAAGAAGGATATCGGAGAACTGGAGAAAGTGCAGAGAAGAGCAACCAAACTGATAAGAGGCATGGAGGAGCTCAGCTATGAGGAAAGATTAGAAGAACTAGATTTATTCACTCTTGAGAAGAGGAGAATAAGGGGGGATATGATCAACATGTACAAATATATAAGAGGTCCATACAGTGAACTTGGTGTTGAGTTATTCACTTTACGGTCATCACTGAGGACAAGGGGGCACTCTTTACGTCTAGAGGAAAAGAGATTTCACCTCCAAATACGGAAAGGTTTTTTCACAGTAAGAGCTGTGAAAATGTGGAACAGACTCCCTCCAGAGGTGGTTCTGGCCAGATCAGTAGATTGCTTTAAGAAAGGTCTGGATTCTTTCCTAAATGTACAGAATATAACTGAGTACTAAGATTTGTAGGTAAAGTTGATCCAGGGTAAATCCGATTGCCTCTCGGGGGATCAGGAAGGAATTTTTTCCCCTGCTGTAGCAAATTGGATCATGCTCCGCTGGGGTTTTTTGCCTTCCTCTGGATCAACTGTGGGTATGAAGTTGGGTGTATAGGATTTTACTGTGTTTTTTTATTTTGTTTTTTGTGGTTGAACTGGATGGACTTGTGTCTTTTTTCAACCTGACTAACTATGTAACTATTGCCGACAATTGCCGCCGATTTGAGATGCGATTTGACATGTCAAATCGCATCTCAAATCGTTCCAAATCGTACCCAGTGTGAACCAGGGCTCAGTGCTCGATCCACAAAGCCAAATAGAATGGGGCGAGTACCATTTAAATTAGGTGCGCTCCCGCGCCAGACGTACTGCGCATGCTCCCGTTGCAAATTTCCAGACGTGCTTTGCGCGAAATTACGACGCGCCGACGTTGTGTGAATCGCGACGTGAAAAAAGATTTACGCCGGGAAAAATAAAAGATTTAAAAAAAATTCAAAAGCGACGCGGGAAAGACAGGCATACTTTAACATGGTGGAGTACTTTTACACCATATTAAATGTGCACTATCTTTGCGATGGAAATCTAACACTCGCGACGACGTAACGAAGGGAAAAAGCTTTGTGGATCGCCGTAACTCCTAATTTGCATACCCGACGCTGGTTTACGACGCAAACTCCCCCCAGCGGCGGCCGTGGTACTGCATCCTAAGATCCGACAGTGTAAGTCCATTACACCTGTCGGATCTTCTGCCTATCTATGCGTAACTGATTCTATGAATCAGTCGCATAGTTAGAAACAGAGATACGACGGCGTATCAGGAGAAACGCCGTCGTATCTCTTTTGTGAATCTGGCCCTTTATTCCTACAGCCCTTGTTAGCTTTAAACCAGGCCTTCTAGTAAATTCAACTTAGTTACTTATAATTATGAACCATGGGCCAGATTCACGTAGATCGGCGCATCTTTGTGCCGGCGTAGCGCATCTCATATGCGCTACGCCGACGTAACATTGAGAGGCAAGCTGAGTATTCACAAAGCACTCGCTCCCAAACTTGCGCCGGCGTAATGTAAATTGGCCGGCGTAAGCCCGCCTAATTCAAAGTAGGTTGAAGGAGGGCGTGATACATGTAAATGAACTGTGACCCCATGCAAATGAATGGTCGAACGGCGTATGCGCGCGCATGCTCACAATCACGTCGCATATACTTCCTAAGATACGACGGCTCAATGCCTACGACGTGAACGTAACCTACGCCCAGCCCCATTCACGTACGACTTACGTAAACGACGTAAAACACGACGGCTGTTCCCTGGTCCATACCCTAACATGACTTACCCCTGCTTTAGGTGGAATAACTTTACGCCGGACATAAGCCTTACGTAAACGGCGTAGACTACTGCGACAGGCGTAAGTACGTTTGTGAATCGGCGTATCTAGGTCATTTACATATTCGACGCGTAAATCAATGGAAGCGCCCCTTGCGGCCAGCGTAAATATGCGCCCAAGATACGACGGCGTAGGAAACTTACGTTGGTCGTATGAAGCCAACATTCAGGCGTATCTTGTTTGCTGAATAAGGCGCATAGATACGACGGCGCATCTGTGGACTTACGCGGCGTATCAGAAGATATGTCCACGTAAGTCCTTTCTAAATCCGGGCCCATATGTTTAAAGGGCAACTCCACTTTTGGTGAAAAAATTATAGCAAATTAAAATATAATGCAGCATATGCAATTGCTACACGAGTCAAATTGTATTTTTATCATTACGATATTTAGTTTTTAACCACTTAAGACCCGGACCAAAATGCAGGTAAAGGACCCGGACAGTTTTTGCGATTCGGCACTGCGTCGCTTTAACTGACAATTGCGCGGTCGTGCGACGTGGCTCCCAAACAAAATTGGTGTCCTTTTTTCCCCCACAAATAGAGCTTTCTTTTGGTGGTATTTGATCACCTCTGCGGTTTTTATTTTTTGCGCTGTAAACAAAAATAGAGCGACAATTTTTAAAAAGAATGCAATATTTTTAACTTTTTTCTATAATAAATATCTCCCAAAAATATATAAAAAAACTTTTGTTTTTCCCAGTTTAACCCGATACGTATTTTTCTACCTATTTTTGGTAAAAAAAATCGCAATAAACGTTTATCGATTGGTTTGCGCAAAATTTATAGCGTTTACAAAATAGGGGATAGTTTTATTGCATTTTTATTAATGTTTTTTTTTACTACTAATGGCGGCGATCAGCGATTTTTTTCGTGACTGCGACATTATGGCAGACACATCGTCCAATTTTGACACATTTTTGGGACCATTGTCATTTTCACAGCAAAAAGTGCATTGTTTACTGTGAAAATGTCAATTGCAGTTTGGGAGTTAACCACTAGGGGGCGCTGAAGGGGTTAAGTGTGACCTCATATGTGTTTCTAACTGTAGGGGGGCGGGGCTGGACTTGTGACATCATTGATTGTGTTTCCCTATATCAGGGAACACACGATCAATGACAGCGCCACAGTGAAGAACGCGGAAGCTGTGTTTACACACACCTCTCCTCGTTCTTCAGCTCCGGGGACCGATCGCGGGACTCCAGCGGCGATCGGGTCCGCGGGTCCCACGGTCACGGAGCTTCGGACTGGGTCGCGTGCACGCGCGCGACCCCACGGATGGGCTTAAAGGGCCACGTACAGGTACGTGGATGTGCCCAGCGGTGCCATTCTGCCAACGTATATCGGCGTGAAGGGGTCCTTAAGTGGTTAAAGGGCAACTCCACTTTTGGTGAAAAAATAATAGCAAATTAAAATATAATACAGCATATGCAATTGCTACACGAGTCAAATTGTATTTTTATCATTACATTATTTCGTTTTTAAATTAAACTCTATTATTAATAATTGCCTTTCCTTTTCAATATGCAGCTGCTGTAATTCTTTATAAAAATGCAATGCAATACGACAGCCTGGAGGCCTTCTGTACACAGTTAGTGTACAGAACACCCCCAGAAATTGTGTGATCGGCTACCTCATCATCAGTGCTGCCCATCAGTGCCACCTGTCAGTGCCAATCAATACCACCTATCAGTGCCAATCAGTGCCGCCTGTCAGTGCCCATCACAGCCACCTTCCAGTGCCCATCAGTGCCGCCTGTCAGTGCCCATCAGTGCCGCCTATCATAGCTATGACTAAGCATTGTATAACAATGTGAAACGCGTCAGCTCGATCATCCCACCGCTTGCTGTTTCTCTGTTTGTGCAGTGTTTTTTTACTGGATTAAAGGCTTTTATTGTTTTTTACATTTATCGGAGTGCGGCTGTCCATACCTTTTTGCTTCCATTTATGCTTCGTGCATTGCCTGCACCCACTGGATTTTTCTGAGTCCACACTCACCACCGAGGTGCACTCATCATGGAGCGGCGGTCTCTTTCCCCTACTATTGGTGCCCATCAGTGCTGCATATCAGTGCCCATCAATTCTACATAACAGTGCCTCCTCATCAGTGCCCATCAGTGCCACCTTATCAGTGCCACCTCATCAGTGCCCATCAGTGCTGCCTCATCAGTGCCCATCAGTGCTGCCTCATTCGTGCCCGTCAGTGAAGGGGAAAACAACAGAAACTGAGAAAAACTATTTTTTTTCAAAAATTTGGGCATTTTTTAGTTTGTTTAGCAAATACCATCAAAAGAAAGCTCTATTTGTAGGACGGAAATGCTAAAAATTTAGTTTGGGTACAGTGTTGCATGACCGCGCAATTGTCATTCAAAGTGCGACAGCGCTGAAAGCTGAAAATTGTCCTGGGCAGGAAGGGGTGTTCAATGCCTGATATTGATATGGTTAAAGTGGACCATGCAGTAGAATGCAAGGTCTGCTTGCACAGCCCAGGGGCCCCCTCATCCTTTACAAATAACTTACGATTAGGAGGTCTAAAATGTACCCATAATGAAAAAAGTTAGGATCCATACTTAACTCACCCTTGTCTTCTGCCCGGCATGCCTAAGCCAGGATGATATCACACTCCTTCCTGCTAGTTCCTGGGATATACAATACACCTGAAATGTAATGAGATGGCGCTCTTGCACTGGACTGGAGTGTTTTCTTGCAATATTTTGTTTGCTGGGCCTTCCCCAGGAATTTTACCCAGAAAGACCGGGGTAGATTCAGATAGATTAGCGGATCTTTAGATCCGCATAATCTATCTGATTTACGATCCGCCGGCGCAAGTTTGAGAGGCTAGTGCAGTAATTCAGAAAGCACTTACCTCGAAACTTGCGCCGGCGGATCATAAATCCCCCGGCGGAATTCAAATTCCGCGGCTAGGGGGAGTGTAGTATTTAAATCAGGCGCGTCCTCGCGCCGATTTAACTGCGCATGCGCCGTCCCCAAATTTTCCCTGCGTGCATTGCTCCCAATGACGTCGCTAGGACGTCATTGGTTTCGTCGTGAACGTAAATTACGTCCATCCGTATTCGCGACCGACTTACGCAAACGACGTAAAAATTCAAAACTTGGCGCAGGAACGATGGCCATACTTAACATAGGATACGCCGCATATAGCAGGGGGTAACTATCCGCTGGAAAAAGCCGAACGCAAACGACGTAAAAAAAAAGCTACGTCGTTTCTGAATCGGCGGATCTCCTCATTTGCATATTCGTTACGTATACAAATGGAAGCGCCGCCTAGCGGCCGGCGGGAGATTGCAGCCTAAGATCCGACGGTGTAAGTCACTTACACCTGTCAGATCTAAGGGAGATCTATGCGGAACCTGATTCTATGAATCAGCCGCATAGATCCGACCATCGAATCTCAAAAGATACGACGGCGTATCAGGAGATACGCCGTCGTATCTCTATCTGAATCTCCCCCGGTGACGTCAAGCCCAGGGATGCAAAAGATAAAGGTGAGGTAAAAAATAAAAATGATTTACGGTTGGTTTTAAGTTTACTAACAAAAGTAAAGGTGGAGGGGGCATGGGCAATCTGAGATGACTTTCCTACAAAGTCCACTTTAAGTTTTTTACAAGCCAGTCCTGGAAAACTACATATTGAGAGGTGAGGCCTAACTATCCCTATTAAGCGGGAACCTATCCCTACCTACATGCATTTAGTCCATGTGACACATGTGGTGCTGTTTATAGCATCCTACAAATTGCCATGAAAATCTCATGGGGTCTTTGTGTCAACACGTGACTTAGGCTCCCCCTTGACGGCACCTGGAGCCCATGACAGAGAACACACATACTGTAAGTGCAATGCTGGGCTTGCTCTAGAACCAGTAGAAAACAATGCTTGGTTTACTACTAAGAGCAAAGGAGAAGATTTAGTAATCAAAGATCATTCCTCAGCACTGTCACCCAGCAGAGGGACACTGCATATCAGGGACACTCAAAACAACCAGCTCCAACCTACCTAAACCCTATGAGCAAGCCTTTCTCATCTCAAGTAGGTTCATTGAGATTCCTTAAGCTGGAGACATTTCTCCTTCTCAGATAAGTAACCACAAATTATACCTCAGACAGGAGGCTCATATCTTATGCATTATCTTTCTTTAATAATGCCCATAGCAGAAATACAGTAAACATTTATTGTAACTTAAAAGAAAAAATTCAAAGAACTACCCTTCCCAGCAGTCCCTGGGCCAGCGTAGCCCCTCCCAGACCGTAATCTATATAAGGGACTGTCTGAGGTAACCTCTTCCTCTTTCTTTCTGCTCATGGCAGAGCACACAAGATAAGTATTTCATGTACCTTTATTATTTACAAGATAGGTATTTCATGTACCTTTATTATTTACAGGATAGGTACTTCTTGTATCTTTATTATTTACAAGATAGGTGTTTCATGTACCTTTATTGTTTGATTGTATATATGGTCTCTGATACCGAGTGCCCCCCGGTGTCGGGTGATTTTGTTCAGTCTTGACTGATATGTTTGAGGTATTGTGGAACATGGGGAGTTTCCCTGGAATTCCTCCCTGATACCGAATGCCCCGGTGTCAGGTATTTTGTCGGAATTGATTGTTCTGTAGTTTTTGGAAGATGCGGAATACTGGGGGTTCTCCCTGCTATCCCCCGTTTCTGCGCTTTATTTCTGTCTGCCTGACACCGGAGCGGTGTCAGGCAGATATGTTTGAGAGGCCACGTTTGTTTGTTTCCAATTCTTTGATTCTTTGCTCGGGTTTTTTCCCTTTCTTTGACGCCGGAGCACTGCGGCGTCCGTGCGGGATCCGCGCTGTTTTTCATTCGCTCCCTCGGCGGGCGCCATGCCTGGGCAACTGTCCCCCCCCCTCCCTCCCCACTCTACCCTTCGCGCGCTCAGGTGGGGGGCGGGGTCTCCGCCGCGGCCGCTCCTTTCCTCCTCTCCTTTCTTTCGGTGCCTCTCTCGGTATCGAGAGCGAGACGGGGGAGAACGGTTCTCATCGACCGTTCCGTCCCTCACAACCTCGGGCCAATAAGAACTCTGGAGTTAGAATCTCGTCAGGCTCCCCTCACACCGCAGGATGTCCTTCCCAGCGGTGTCGTAGCCAGGAACCTGCTGCTGTTTCACCATGCTTTCAACCACTAGATGGCAGTACATCTTTTCAGATATATATATATAAATATATATATTTCATTCCAATAAATCAATATCTAATAAATAAATAAATTAATTAATTAAATTAAATAATTTAAATAACCGAATCTACAATAAATAATTCAATATATACTCAAATTATATTTCTGGGGAATTTATTCCCTAGAACATATACCTTATTTATCCTAATAAATAAATAATCAATATGTAGATAGATCAATAAATCAATAAATTAAATAAAGAAATTATAGCATGTTTATCTCCGGGGAATTTATTCCCTACAACATACTCCTAATAAATAATATATTAAATAACTATCTAAGGATTGAATGAATAAATACATTTATTATTAATGATATTATTATTAATATATATTATTACTTATAATATATAACTAAATCCATTATTCAATTTTACAAATAATAAATTATAGATGGATTATACAAATTATATATTCATTATATAAATAAATTATACAAATATGTATAAAAAATTGTATTGAATTGTACAAAGATTCTACAATTTAATGAATATTGTGGCATTGTTCATGCCGGTACCCCGGATAGGGTGGACACAGTCCTAGGAGGCCAAATCTCAACAGTGTTACACAGTTGCCAAAACTGATCGGTAGACCAATCTTTACGACCATGGCGTCGGTTACCCCCGCCTGCACACCATATGCCCGGACCATCCGGCAACGGTCTACCGCCCCTGAGAAGGGCTGGGCGTTCCAAAACGCTGCCACGTTTCTGTGGCCCTTGACTCCCCGACAGGGGAAGTAAATAATATGTCCCAGGCAGTACCCTACCCGGACTGCCGACCCACTGCCCTCCCAGACTCCGACCGACCCCCGAGCCTCGGGGAGATGCACATGCAGAGGCAGCGATCCGTTAGACGGACTAAGCCAGACCCATTCGTGGACTCTTCCAGAGTTGTCCGCGGAGTCTGAGGCGGCTAACACCTTGAGTCTGAGGTTGTAGATGATGAGAATGATGATGAGTGTTAGGGCAGTGGGCACATGGCGCTCTATGACGACGCCAACCCTGTTCCCAGGGTGACACTCTATGGATTCTCGTAGAGAGCCATTATAGATCCGGGGGCGATATGCCATCCACACTCCGATGACTGGGCACCTCCGCCCGAGGTGATCCAATATATCACATAATGGACCCGGAGATCGGTCGAAAAACTCACCGAATCATTTTCAGGGCGTAACCCCCTTCCTTTACCATTTATGGCTGTGCACACTCCCGAGGTGAACCCCATACCCTGGGGGTATCCCACCATACACGGGAAATCCCCCAAGCTGGGAATAGAGAGGTCCTTCGGATCATACAGACCAGGGCCTTGGATCTTTGGGACCTATCACCATCATCCCACACCTTAGTGAGCAGGCGACGCCGCTGAACAGCCGACTGACCTGTCCCAAATCGGGGCTGGGCCCAACGGGCGGTCGCCTCCTGGGATGCGTGGACACTACAGGTCCGACTGGACACCGCCGCTCGAATCTTAACGTGGCTTGTTCCCCAGCTGTCTCACCTAGCCGAATCAGACCCCGGTCCGACCACTGAGGGCAGGCTAGTCGGGATCACGCTGATTAAGATATTCCAAGACGGTAGGGCCCTATTCCATCCCGGATGAGCCCAAACGTCATCAAAGTCTAACACGGTACAGTGCCGGTCTATCAGGATTATAGGACCGGAGATGGACCTAGTCCCTCTTTCCTCGGTCTTCAGACCTGAACACCGCCCTAATAGACAACGAATTGCAGGGCCTCTGGTTCACCCAAACGATAGTGGAGACGGACCCGCTCTCCCCGGGTTTCCCCAACAACGTCTTCCTGGTCAGGAAAGGAGGGCGGTTATCGCCCGGTAGTAACTTGAGAAATCTCTCGTAATTACCGTATACAGTGACGACATTCTGCGACACAAAGGGTGAGGTTGATTATCTACTTGGACGACCTACTCTTGATGGCTCGTACCCCTCGCCTGGCGAACGAACACGCCTCCGGGACAGTCCCCCATAGATCACGGGGAATCTATCCTCTCCCCATCTCAGGAGGTAGAGTTTAGGGTTCTTGGTGGACACCAACCTAGTGCTCCTTCGGCTACCCAGGACCACTTGGCCGCCATCTGCACGAGGTCAGTATCGTGCTGGGCTAACGACGGGTATCCTTACGCGGACTGGCTCGCCTGGTCGGCCTGTTTCTGGCGTTAATCCAGGCCATTTGTCCAGCTTCTTTTCACTATCGAGACCTTCAGAGTCTCAGTCCCTACGTCTTTGCCAGGGGCTTCACTGTGCAGACGTCGTCACTCTGGACACGGAAGCCATATTTGAACTACGGTGGTGGCTACGTCAGGTCGACAGACGGCACGGCATGTCCACCTGCAACTCCACGACGGATTCATCTTGGAATAGGTTGCCAACCACCTCGGTTGGGGTACTCGATGCGGTCCCTCGTCCACAGGAGGGGCGTGGCCCACAGCGGAGTCTCTGCTGCACGTTCACACGTGGAAATCCTGACGACCGCCTTGCCATCAGGACTCTAATGCCACACACGTCCACCTACGGTGTGTTCTTGCGTATGGACACCGTATCCGCGGTCCAGTACGACCTTCGCTTGGGGGGTCCTTGACCCAAAATCCTAACGATCTAGCAAGATCTCTGACATTTCTGCCTGGAACGCGACATCGTTCCAGCTGCGAAATGTACCCCAGGCACTTCCGCTATGGTGTTAGATTGGAATTCTCGTTACCTGCCCAATTCCATCGACTGACGACTGCACCGGTCAGTGTTCCTGGCCCTTGCTCCCTTATGGGATCCTTTCTCTCCCCAGTCTGTACGGGGATCTGCACCCTCTATTCACGACGCACGTCCTACTTCTCTTCGCATGGTTGGGTTTTCGGGGTGTCAGTCACGGACAGCGACCTTTTCTTTTATAACGGGGGTTCCACTTGCCTTGATCTAGGCCTTGGGACTAGATATACATTTCGATCATCCGGAGGACTCTGGGTTAGTTGGTGATCAACGACAAGTTAACCCCATGAAGGCGTTCGTCTGAGATGACCAACTACCTGGTGGACTCGTTTGAGTCCGGGAGGTCCTATAGCTCCCCTGCGCCTACCGCGCTGCGAACTCGGACTACCGCTCCCTTGTAGACTTACTACCGGTGGGATAACACCCATGGTGTACCGACTTAGTAAGCGTTAAGTTTCAACGCCCATCACACCCAGGGTATCAACGCTCTTGGGAGGTGATCAGTGGTCCTGACCACGCGCCAGGACTGGGGGGACAATCTCACTCTGTCGGAGGTTATTGTCGTTTGAGCTACTGCCCCCTCGTGTCTGATTCCGTCAGACGCATATCGGGTGTCACGACGTTGGCCATTCCAGGCGTCGGATCCCGCCTCGGAGAGTCGGGGTTTTTCCGTCGTGCGTAGGACAGCGGCGGGACTTCATCGGTTTTTTCTACCCGTTCTTCCCCGCACATCGTACTCCGTTGTCTACGGATTTCTTAGTCCTTCACGGTCCCACTGCGATCTTCGCATCTCTTCCTACTCCTCATTCCTACGCTAAACCTCAGTTTCCGGTTTCCTCAGCTACGCTAGCCAGAGGGGTACGATCAATCATGGAAATGGCAGGGTCTTACGTAACCCCGTTGGGCGCCCACCCCTCCAGAGGAGCGGTGGCTCCTAGGTCATCACCCCGGGCGGCTCCCTATAGGATTTACGGCTAGCGGCGGACTGGTAACCACGATTGCTTTCCGCCAATTCTGCTTGGATCGGAGGAACACATATCTATATCAATTTTGTAGTTGTTTCATTTGTTATCATCTATATATGCATTGTTATAGCTTTGAACTTGCATAAGATATGAGCCTCCTGTCTGAGGTATAATTCGAGATTTTCCTAGCTTGTGACGGAAAATATTGATTATATGAAGACAGGAGGCGAGTATCTTCCCTCCCGACCCAACCCTATCACGAGGTTGTCTCTCTCTCGTTCTAGACTGTTGAACCACACACCCTGCAAGTCGGAGGCTGGTACGCCCCGGCAGTTCGTTTTCATTAACCCCGTCGGGATTGCTGTTCCGTTTCGATCCATGGGTTTAGTTCACCGCAGATGGAGGCTCCTACTACGTTCCAGATCCGGAGTCGGGATGCCGTTGACTGAATCCGTTGGTCCATGTTCCTGAAGACGACTGACCGGTCGGCTCCGAATGGTTTTGGTTTTCCTATAGTCCCCGTTGGGATGAAGTTGGTCCGGATGAAGAGGGTCCGTGTTGGCCTTGTCCTTTCGTTTCCTCCAGATTCAGATGTTGTGTTCCGGTCGGAAGGTTCCCGGCAGCCGCGGAGATGTCTAATTGGACTTTCGGTTCCTGTTTACACTAATTTGCATGAAGAAAGAGGAAGAGGTTACCTCAGACAGTCCCTTATATAGATTACGGTCTGGGAGGGGCTACGCTGGCCCAGGGACTGCTGGGAAGGGTAGTTCTTTGAATTTTTTCTTTTAAGTTACAATAAATGTTTACTGTATTTCTGCTATGGGCATTATTAAAGAAAGATAATGCATAAGATACTCGCCTCCTGTCTTCATATAATCAATATTTTCCGTCACAAGCTAGGAAAATCTCGAATTATGTTTAAGCTATGCGTATGAGGGGGATTCTTCCCACAGACAATCAATGTAAGGAGGAGGATCTCCTCAATGACCAAACATGTAAGAAGCATTCTTCCTACTGACCACTAATGTAAGGGTCATTCTTCTCACTAGCCACCAATATAAGGAACATTCTTCTCACTGGCCTCCAATGTAAGGGACATTCTTCTCACTGGCCTCCAATGTAAGGAGCATTCTTCTCACTAGCCACCTCTGTAAGGAACATTCTTCTCACTGGCCTCCAATGTAAGGAGCATTCTTCATATTTACAGCCAAAGTAGGAAGTAGTCTTCTCACCGGCCACCAATGTAAGCAGCATTCTTCCCACTGATCACCAATGTAAGGAACATTCTTCCCACTGATCACCAATGTAAGGAACATTCTTCCCACTGATCACCAATGTAAGGAGCATTCTTCTCACTGATCACCAATGTAAGGAACATTCTTCCCACTGATCACCAATGTAAGGAGCATTCTTCTCACTGATCACCAATGTAAGGAACATTCTTGCCACTGATAACCAATGTAAGGGACATTCTTCCCACTGATAACCAATGTAAGGGACATTCTTCCCACTGATCACCAATGTAAGCAGCATTCTTCCCACTGATCACCAATGTAAGGAGCATTCTTCCCATTGATCACCAATGTAAGGAACATTCTTCTCACTGATCACCAATGTAAGGAGCATTCTTCCCAATTTTGTTTATTAAAAGTCTTGCAAACAAAAAGCATAAAATCACTATAAGATATACATAAATATACACATATTTACATAAATGAAAATAAATATAGCAAATCTGCTCTCAAACAAAAGACTTTACAGCAAAGCAAAAATCATGTAATCACCAGGAAAGTAAATCTTAATACAAACTCACACCACTACACCAGACAAACCTGCAAGGTCAAGAAACAAACCCGCACCCATTATGCATGCAGCCCTTCTAAGAAACGTCCAACACCATACATCCACCTATTTCTACCTCAATTACCCGCCGGCGCGTTACCATATCGGTTTCAAAAAGTACCGCAACTCCGCTGCAGGGCTCAGCCGCAAGAGACCAAAAGGAGGGACCGCATCTCCACTCCCTTTTTGCCAGGTGGACATCGGCCAAAGTATGGAGCCAGGTCTCTTGCAAAAATAAAATCTCGGCATCAAACTCGCTGAGCAAAAATAAGGCAATATCACAAGCTCTTGCAGATTTAATGCTGGCGACATTAATGGTCGCCACCTTTATCGGAGGGGGAACTGCCATCAGGATGATTGGGGTAGTCGTTTCTTGACCTTCACCACACTCTCATCACCAGAAACCGCTCTCTTCAAACAACGTGACTCATCCATAGATGAAAAAGAAGAAGACAAAGACATCTTTTCACCTGACAACACATTAAAGGTGTTACCAAGGGGAACCCCTCCTGGATCCGACTCTGAGGAAGAGACGACCGGTTTTCTTGTCTTTCTCTTCATTTTTTTCCTCCTCCTAATCTTCTCCCACCCCTCCTCATCCGAATCCCCATCAATGGAATGTGAAACATGGGGTACGGACACCCTTCCATCAGCCCCACCCCCATCCAGCACCCCCACATTCCCCTGACCACGCTTGCGCTGCCGAGGGGCAGGGACTGGAGGCTGAGTGGGAAGATCCGCTAAACCTGCCCCCCCAGCAGCCTCCGCCAGTCTGGAGGATCTACGAATAGATGGATTAGGGACAGGAGGGACAGATTTAGGGACCACATCTCTAGGGGGAACAGAAACAGATGTCACAGACACAGAAGGGACAGACTCAGGGACCACATCACTAAGGGGAACAGAAACAGATGTCACAGACACAGGAGGGACAGACTCAGGGACCACATCACTAGGGGGAACAGAAACAGATGTCACAGACACAGGAGGGACAACAAGAGTTTCAGTGGCCTCATCCTCCTTATCCAGCCTCTGCAGCTCAGCCTCCAACCCTGGCAGGTTATGTAATGCCTCCGGGCATTGACTGTACGGGTGACCAAGTTTTTGGCACAAATTGCACCGAATGTCAGTACAGTCTTTAGCCAAATGGCCAAGCTCCTGGCACAAAGAACATTTCTTGCGGGTGCAGGTGGAGGCAAAATGGCCCTTGTCACCACATTTATTGCACACCTTAGGCTGACCCTGGTAAAAAATGGTCAGCCTGTCCCTCCCCAGAAAGGCTGAACAGGGCAGATGTTGAACAACATTTCCCTGCACCCCCAATTTTAGTGACACTGTCCAGGCCCCTGTCCATATCCCATGCTGATCAAGGACCTTCCGCAGTGGAGCGAGGACCTCACCATATCGGCGTAACCATACTACCAAATCAGCCTCTGGGATGGATTCGTTACGCACAAGGATCGTCACTGATTTTATTAGAGGCTGCCTGGAAACCACCTTTGGCATCCAACCATTCCACTGCGGAAGGTCCCTGCGCCCCCTAAAACGTTCCCAAAATAAATCCAGACCCTCAGGTTTTACAAAGGATAAATCAAATTCCCAACTCCCAACGGGACAAATCAATGCAAAAATGTCTGCGACTTTGAACCCCATTTCCAGGATCAACTCGGCCACCCTCCCCCTTACTGGTGGGGTCCCCTCCCCTTCCCACTTCAGCTGGACCACATTTCTCCGCTTATACCCACCAACCATCCCCCCACTAAACCCCCCCAAATTGTGACCACCAACATTTGCACCATTCCCCCCACCCTCCTTGGTGCGATTCCCCAAAACCGACGCGTAACTCCCAGCAGATAAAACATTTGTTTGTTTTGAACCATCTGACACATTTGCAGCAGATATCGATTGCACAGATTTGGTCTGAACAATCGGCGAGTCTTTCCTCTGCTGAGCAGGGGGAGGAATGTCATTTTTATTTTTCCCAGCAGTATTAACCCCTTCACCACCCACCACATCCATTGTTTTATCATTACTGTCATTTTTAGAACTTGCTGGAATATTCACAGTTCCTGCAGTCTTCCCAGCAGTGTCAGTTCCCACTGCTGTACTTGTAGAAGCTTCAGCTGGTCGGTTCTCTTCTGTCAGGACAGGGTTGTCATCAGGGGATAGTGCAGGCTGGTCTGACACTGCAGCAGGTGAAACCTCCATTGCTTCTTCCACTGCACATGGTGCAATATGCTGATCCCCTCCCCCACCACAGGGAGGCTCAGGTGAGGCAATCTCATTGCTAGTAACAGGCATACCCTGTGCAGCAAACTTAGAGGAACTACAAGTCCCAGCAGAAACTCCAGGCAGCGCTTTGCACAAGGCCTTCCCTTTCTGCTCCTCAGTCAGGACACCGTCCACCACAGCAGGTTGGGCAGACATGTTGGAAGACAGTGCGGCGTGCTGACATTTCTCCACCTGTACTGGCTTGGCTTCAGGGACTTCTGTAAAAGCAGGCTTGTTTGCTCTCAGGGGTGACTCCATCTCCTGGATACATTTCAGGGTGCCATGCTCACTCTCAAAACCCTGGCTGGTTGCCGTCGGCGATTCCAAGCCCTGACATGGAGGGAGAGGTGCAGAAGCAGATGGACCCGCGTCATCCATTATCTGAGGCTGGTCCCTGGAACTTGCTGTCTGGCTGGCAAATCTCCTCTCATTATCAAACTTTTCTCCACTTTTATCTTTCAGCTTTTCCAATAATAAAGATTGTTCCTTTACCTTTTCCTCCAATTCCTGCAACTCAGGCTTCATGGCCAAACGATTTTTACTCCAGGCCTGGAAGTACTTGATTTTGAAGGATTTGTGTTCAGCCTTCAAAATTTTAAGTTTTTCTTCAGCTCTTCCAATCGCCCTAAAACGATCAATGCTCTTCTGACTGAAGACATTCGCATCCACAGCAGGGCCTGGACCTACAGACAGATCCTCCACCTCCTCCTCACTAGGCCCCGTATCATCAGGGGGATCCGTCCCGGGGCCTCCCCCAGGATCAGGCATTATTCCTGGGCCAAGCTAACAGGCAAGGCCCAGGCTTGAAAAAGGTTGGATCTCTCAGAGAGCTCCTTGGGTGTGTCCTCCTCCTTCTTCCCACTGATCACCAATGTAAGGAACATTCTTCCCACTGATCACCAATGTAAGGGACATTCTTCCCACTGATCACCAATGTAAGGAACATTCTTCCCACTGATCACAAATGTAAGGGACATTCTTCCCACTGATCACCAATGTAAGGAGCATTCTTCCCACTGATCACCAATGTAAGGAACATTCTTCTCACTGATCACCAATGTAAGGAGCATTCTTCTCACTGATCACCAATGTAAGGAACATTCTTCTCACTGATCACCAATGTAAGGGACATTCTTCCCACTGATCACCAATGTAAGGGACATTCTTCCCACTGATCACCAATGTAAGGAACATTCTTCCCACTGATCACCAATGTAAGGGACATTCTTCCCACTGATCACCAATGTAAGGAGCATTCTTCCCACTGATCACCAATGTAAGGAACATTCTTCTCACTGATCACCAATGTAAGGAGCATTCTTCTCACTGATCACCAATGTAAGGAACATTCTTCTCACTGATCACCAATGTAAGGGACATTCTTCCCACTGATCACCAATGTAAGGGACATTCTTCCCACTGATCACCAATGTAAGGGACATTCTTCCCACTGATCACCAATGTAAGGAACATTCTTCCCACTGATCACAAATGTAAGGGACATTCTTCCCACTGATCACCAATGTAAGGAGCATTCTTCCCACTGATCACCAATGTAAGGAACATTCTTCTCACTGATCACCAATGTAAGGAGAATTCTTCTCACTGATCACCAATGTAAGGAACATTCTTCTCACTGATCACCAATGTAAGGGACATTCTTCCCACTGATCACCAATGTAAGGGACATTCTTCCCACTGATCACCAATGTAAGGAACATTCTTCCCACTGATCACCAATGTAAGGGACATTCTTCCCACTGATCACCAATGTAAGGAGCATTCTTCCCACTGATCACCAATGTAAGGAACATTCTTCTCACTGATCACCAATGTAAGGAACATTCTTCTCACTGATCACCAATGTAAGGGACATTCTTCTCACTGATCACCAATGTAAGGGACATTCTTCCCACTGATCACCAATGTAAGGGACATTCTTCCCACTGATCACCAATGTAAGGAACATTCTTCCCACTGATCACCAATGTAAGGAACATTCTTCTCACTGATCACCAATGTAAGGAACATTCTTCCCACTGATCACCAATGTAAGGAACATTCTTCCCACTGATCACCAATGTAAGGAACATTCTTCTCACTGATCACCAATGTAAGGGACATTCTTCCCACTGATCACCAATGTAAGGAACATTCTTCCCACTGATCACCAATGTAAGGAGCATTCTTCTCACTGATCACCAATGTAAGGGGCATTCTTCCCACTGATCACCAATGTAAGGAGCATTCTTCCCACTGATCACCAATGTAAGGAGCATTCTTCCCACTGATCACCAATGTAAGGGACATTCTTCCCACTGATCACCAATGTAAGGGACATTCTTCCCACTGATCACCAATGTAAGGGACATTCTTCCCAATGATCACCAATGTAAGGAACATTCTTCCCACTGATCACCAATGTAAGGAGCATTCTTCTCACTGATCACCAATGTAAGGAGCATTCTTCCCACTGATCACCAATGTAAGGAGAATTCTTCCCACTGATCACCAATGTAAGGAACATTCTTCCCACTGATCACCAATGTAAGGAGCATTCTTCCCACTGATCACCAATGTGAGCAGCATTCTTTCCCACTGACCATCACCCTAATGTACCCCAAGCTGTAGATAAAGTCATTATTAGCAGGGGGTCCCTAAGTTTGGAAAGTCATTATAAGGGTTCCTCCATATTGACATCTCTGAGTCATAAAATGCCTTATGGGGGGATGTGAAGTTAAGTTCAGGGGTTGAGTCCTCCAAGAGTTTAGCTGGGTTACGGTACCAGAAGTACCACCTTAATTGCACACAGAAGTAAAAGAAACACTTTCCCGTGTATGATGCAGAAATAACTTTACTAAATCAAATTAATGGAATGTAAAAAAAAAAATGGTGATGGCCAGGCAATCTGTAGCTATGGAAACTTGGCAGACTGAATAGATTATTGTTTTAAAGATTTTCACATGCCAGGAATAATGCTTTATACAAGTTGTCCATAACGTGGCACTGACATTCACATTTCAGAGAACATTCCAATGAATGGAATGCAAAATAGATGTTAATGCAGGCCACCTTGAAGGTAAGGTGATTAGGTTAGGATACTTGTCACAAAACACACAATAATTTTAAAGGAACCGATATAGACTGAAAAAAGCATGGTGGTCGCTATGTCTACCTTCTCCTTTTGAAAATGCTAGCTGCCAGACTGTCCCTGGTTTCAAAACTTGACCAAGAGTAAGGGAAATCTAAGAGGAGTCAAGCTGACATGGCTGGAAGTGAGGGATAGGGGGGTTGTGGTTAATTTATATGTGTGAAAGGGGTTGTGGCAGTGACCTTGAAGATCCAACAACCCACCTTCAATCCCCATCTATTGGGTGGTAATAGTCAAAGCTATATTGACGGTGCTATAGCTTGTCAGCTTTTACTGTTCAGATGGGGTCCTGTGTAGGTTTGGAGTAGTTGGACACCTGTGTGGAACTTGTGGTGAGGACAGACTGTTGGGCTATGTTATGTTGTTTGAGTGCTCACAGTTAATTTGTGACTGGCGTCAGAGGTTATAGGTTGCTTTACCGATAAGAGGCATAAGCCTAAAGCCATAACCGTACATTTTTTGTGACCTTCCCCGAATATAACATTGCCCAAGGTCCCCAACGATGACCTTCCCCAAGGTCCTCAACAATGACCTTCCTCAACAATGACCTTGCCCAAGGTCCCCAACGATGACTTTCGCCAAGGTCCTCAACAATGACCTTCCCCAACAATGGCCTTCCCCAACAATGACCTTGCCTTAGGTCCTCAACGATGACCTTCCCCAAGGTCCTTAACAATGACCTTCCCCAAAAATTACCTTGTCCAAGGTCCCCAACGATGACTTTCGCCAAGGTCCTCAACAATGACCTTCCCCAACAATGGCCTTCCCCAACAATGACCTTGCCTTAGGTCCCCAACTATGACCTTCCCCAAGGTCCTCAACAATGACCTTCCCCCTTCAATGTCCTTGCCCAAGGTCCCCAACGATGACCTTCCCCAAGGTCCTCAACAATGACCTTCCCCAACAATGACCTTGCCCAAGGTCCCCAACGATGACCTTCCCCAAGGTCCTCAACAATGACCTTCTCCAAAAATGACCTTGCCCAAGGTCCCCAATGATGACCTTCCTCCAGGGCCGTCTTAATAGCATCATGGGCCCCTGGGCAATGTAATGCACTAGGGCCCCTACCAGTCTGCCCCAATTTTCCGCACCTACTCCCAATAATTAAAGTATAAATAGTTGATGGAATTAAACATATATTTATTAGTACTTTAAAATTGATTTTAAACATTAAGAAAACATGCCATAAATCAATAACTAATCAACAAAACGGGCACAGAAAGGAGGGCAGAGTACAAGGGTAGTTAGGAGGGCACAATACAGGTTCTGGGACACTGCCTGGGCCATCCCGGGACAGCTTAGTAAAAGTCCCGACAAATCTGGGACAGTTGGCAAGTATGATGTAATGATAGATTATTATGGGGCCCCCATGCACCTGGGGCCCCTGGGCAATGCCCAGGGCTGCCCATGCTTTAAGACAGCTCTGCCTTCCTCAAGGTCCCCAACAATGACTTTCCCCAATGATGACACAGAGACCGATTTGGTTGGAAAAGGGCAAGCACACAGTATTATTAAATGTCCAACATATGAATTTTTTTGAATTTCCAACAAAAGTATTTAAACTGTGTATTGAATTTATAATTGCATTAAACAAGAGAAAAAAAACTTGTGGCCGCCTTGGCTGGAGGGGAAGGACAAGGTTGGGGGTAATTTATATGTGTGGAAGAGGCTGTGCCAGTCACTTTGAAGATCCAACAACCCACCTTCATTCCTTATCTATTGGATTGTAGTTTTTCACAGATTTATTGGCACTGTTATACCTTGGTAGCTTTTACGTGGTTTCTCAAATTGGGTTCTCTGTGGACTTTGAATAGTAAGACACCTATGTGGATCTTGTGGTGTGGACAGCCTGTTGGGCTCTGTGATGTTAGTTTGTTTTGGATCAGACTAATCGTCTGGTGAGTATCTGCCCCCGTCCCAATTAGGCCTATACGATTTAGTGCATGCACGAGAAGAAGCACACCATTGTGAGGGGTCTCCGCCATACCTGTGCTGTGTTCCCTGGTCTGTACTCCTGCTGTGCCCATTATGAGGGGTTCCCACCATCTTTGTGCTGAGTTCCTGAGTCTGTAAAGTGGAACCTTGGATTAAGAGCATAATCCTTTCCAGGAGAATGCTTGTAATCCAAAGTACTCGCATATCAAAGCGAGTTTCTCCATTGAAGTCAATGGAAACAAAATTAATTTGTTCCGTATTGACTTTAATGGCATGCAATACCGCATGTGGCCAGAGGTGGGGGGGGGGTCACCGGAGAGCCTCGGAAACAGCCAGAAAGGCCAGAAGACAGCTGGGAAAGGTTCGGGAACTGAGTATTTGAGTCTTTCCGAGCATTTACGAACAGCGCCATTCGGCACCGCTCATATCCGGCGCCCCCCCCTCACCACATCATGCCAAATGCAGTACCGCACACCGTTTTGGCCTGAATCCTGCTCGTTTTGCGAGACAACACTCGCAAACCGAGTTAGGATTTTTCAAAATACAGTGCTCGTATTGCGAAATGCTTGTTAACCGCGTTACTCGCAATCCGAGGTTCCACTGTACTTCTTCCATGCCCATTGTGAAGGGTTTCCACCATCTCTGTGCTGAGTTCCCAGGTCTGAACTCCTTACATGCCCATTGAGAGGGGTTTCCACCATACCTGTGCTGTGTTCTCTGGTCTGTACTCCAGCTTTGGCCATTATGAGGGGTTCCCACATCCCTGTACTAAGATCTTGGGTGTGTACTCCTGCTGTGCCCACTATGAGGTGCTCCCACCATCCCTGTGCTGAGTTCCTGAGGCTGTACTCCTTAAATGCCCATTGCGAAGGGTTCCCACCATCTATGTGCTGATTTCCACGATCTGAACTCCTTCCATGCCCGTTGTGAGGGGTCTCCACCATCCCTGTGCTATGTTCCCTGGTCTGTACTCCAGCTGTGCCCATTATGAGGGGTTCCCACCATCTCTGTGCTGAGTTCCCGGGTCTAAACTCCTTACAAGCCCATTATGAGGGGTCTCCACCTTACCTGTGCTATGTTCCCTGGTCTGTACTTCCTGCTGTGCCCATCAGGAGGAGTTCCCACCATCCCTGATTGATTGATTTATATTAATATTACAGAGAATGTAATAAAGAAGAGCTGGGACACCCAAACATGTGTGGGGGGTACCCAAAACTCCCAGAAGGACAGGAACGGAGTTGGGAATTGGGGCAGGGAGATCTCATTGTTGGGATATCCAGTAATGTGATCCGCCCGTCGTAACTATGCGGCTGATTCATAGAATCAGTTACGCATAGATAGCCCTAAGATCCGACAGGTGTAATTGACTTACACCGTCGAATCGTAGAATATGCAAATGACTAGTTACGGCGATTCACGAACGTACGATTTACCCGTCGCTCTAAATTTACGTCGTTTCCGTCGAGATACGCCGCATAAAACTAAGGCTGCCCTTTAGGTGGCCTAGCCAATGTTAAGTATGGCTGTCGTTCCCGCGTTGAAATTTTAAAATTCACGTCGTCTGCGTAAGTCATCCGTGAATGTCGCTGGACGCCATTTACGTTAACGTCGAAACCAGTGACGTCCTTGCAACGTCATTTAGCGCAATGCACGTCGGGTAATTTGACGAACGGAGCATGCGCAGTACGTTCGGCACGGAAACGCGCCTAATTTAAATGGTGCCCGCCACATTTGAATTAGGCGGGCTTGCGCCGAGCGGATTTACGTTACACCGCCGCAAGTTTACAGGTAAGAGCTTTGTGAATCAGGCACTTACGCTGTAAACCTGCGGCGGTGTAACGTAAATGGGATACGTTATGCCGTCGTAGCGTAACGTATTTGTACCTGAATCTGGCCCAAAATCCTTTAATGGCAGTGGGGTAGATTCAGGTATCTCCGCCTAAAGTTACGGCGGCGCAGCGTAGTGTATTTACGCTACGCCTCCGCAACTTACAGGAGCAAGTGCTGTATTCAGAAAGCACTTGCTCCGTAATTTGCGGCGGTGTAGCGTAAAAGGGGCCGGCGTAAGCGCGCGTAATTCAAATGATCCGGTAGGGGGCCTAGATCATTTAAATTAGGCGCGTTCCCGCGCCGAACGTACTGCGCATGCGCCGTCCCTAAAATTTCCCGACGTCCATTGCGGTAAATGACGTTGCAAGGACGTCATTGGTTTCGACGTGAACGTAAATGGCGTCCAGCGCCATTCACGGACGACTTACGCAAACGACGTAAAATTTTCAAATCGCGACGCGGGAACGACGTCCATACTTAACATTGGCTGCGCCTCCTAATAGCAGGAGCAACGTTACGACGAAAACGACTTACGCAAACGACGTAAAAAACTACCGCCGGGCGCACGTACGTTTGTGAATTGGCGTAAGTATGTAATTTGCATACTCTACGCTGACAACTACGGAAGCGCCACCTAGCGGCCAGCGTGAGAATGCACCCTAAGATACGACGGCGTAAGAGACTTATGCCAGTCGTATCTTAGGCTAATGTCGGCGTATCTAGCTTTCTGAATACAGAAAATAGATACGCCGGCGTAGCTTTGAATTTACGCGGCGTATCTATGGATACACCGGCGTAAATCGTTCCTGAATCTACCCCAATGGCGGCTCCTGAAAACTAGGAATGGCTGGAAATCAAGCAACGGGGGTTGACTGAAATGTTTCTACCAGCTGGAGCCCATAACTGCTAGGCTTCTCTGCCAGGGCCATTATGTGGTCCCAATATACGTTGAGATCCTTGTGTTCCAACCCCCCCCCCCCCCCCCACGTCATGCAATTATGGACCAACCCAAAGTATATTTGTTGCTCTTATTCACCTTTATTAATTGTCACTTGAAAGGGGTCTGCAGTGATCGACTGAATATAAATGAGTCCTCCACGCCTTTGATAAACCTACATAATTAGAGGTTACACACAGCTCGTGCACAGGATAAAAGGTGCGCTCGTGATTTGCATGGTTAAATTGCATTTTGCTCCCCACCCCATATCAACAAAGAAAGGGGACTGATTTTCTGATTGCCCCTCCTCCCCTATAGAACGCCGTGCCCAGATAGACGTGGATCATATTGAAATGCTGCAAGGGAATAAAATAAATAAATACTTTAGCCTCATTTTGCTCCCTTTGCTTCACACGCAGTGTACATTTTTTAAGGTGACTCTGTTAACCGGTAAAAACAAAGGCCCAGATTCACAAAGAGTTACGCCGGCGTATCAGTAGATACGCCGACGTAACTCCGAATCTAAGCCCGTCGTATGTTTAAATGTATTCTCAAACTGAGATACACTTAAACATGCCTAAGATACGACGGCTTGTGCCGTCGTATCTTAGGGTGCAATATTTACGCTGGCTGCTAGGTGGTGCTTCCATTGCGGTCGGCGTAGAATATGCAAATGAGTCATTACGCCGATTCACAAACATAAATTTACGCCGTTTCCGTAAGAGATACGCGGCGTAAAGATAAACATGCCCCCTAGGTGGCGTATCCAATGTTAAGTATGGCCGTCGTTCCCGCGTCGCAATTTGAAATTGTTACGTAGTTTGCGTAACTCGTCCGTGAATGGGGCTGGACGCCATTTACATTCACGTCAAAACCAATGACGTCCTTGCGACGTCATTTAGCGCAATGCACGTCGGGAAATTTTAGGGATGGCGCATGCGCAGTACGTTCGGCGCGGGAACGCACCTAATTTAAATGATCCACGCCCCCTACCTGGTTTATTTGAATTAGGCGGGCTTGCGCTGGGGGATTTACGCTACGCCGCCGCAACTTTACAGGCAAGTGCTTTGTGAATCAAGCACTTGCCCGTAAAACTTGCGGCGGCGTAACGTAAATGTCATACGTTACGCCTCGCAGTTTTGCGCGAGTGTACGTGAATCTGGCCCAAAATGATTAAGACAAAATTAAATACAAAAGTGGACCTTATCTGCAACACCGGGAACTCATCCAATCAATAATTAAAAAATAAAACAATTTTATTGTGTATAAAATAAAATAAATAATTCCAAAGGTTACTTTGAAAATCCAAAACCAAACAGATACAGCAGGGCTCTACAAATCTCCAGAAATCACATGCAAGGTGCTTGGGCCCCGCAGGCCCATCCATCGCTGGCACCAGGCATGAGCAACTCCCACTGGCAGACATCCCGGACATGCATCTCTGGATGTCAGGCAGCCGATTCAGCTTCAACCATAGGCAGAACTACCAGGGTCACAATGGTCGCACCGGGCCCTAGAGTTCTGCCATTGTGGAGGGGGGGCCCCAAGAAGGCTGTACCAATTTTTTAGCTGTGCCTGCCTTCATGTGGTCTCTGCCTTCCTCCCTGCTAGGCTTGTACAGTAGTTATAAAAATAAAACAATTTTACTGTGCACAAAATAAAAAAAGAATTCCAAAGGTTACTTTTAAAATCCAAAACCAAGCAGATACAGCAGGGCTCAACAAATCCCAGGTGACCAGAAATCACGTGCTAGGTGCTTGGGCCCCGCAGGCCCATCCATCGCTGGCACCAGGCGCAAGCAACTCCCACTGGCAGACACCTCGGACATGCATCTCCGGACGCCAGGAAGCCGATTCAGCTCCAACCATTGGCAGAACTACCAGGGTCGCACCGGGCCCAAGAGTTCTGCCATTGTGGAGGGGGGCCCCAAGAAGGCTGTACCAACTTTCAGCACTGGGCTCTGCTTCTGTCAACTGTGTCTGCCTTCCTGTGGTCTCTACCTTCCTCCCTGCTAGGCTGGTACAATAGTTAAAAAAATATAACAATTTCAATGTGTACAAAATTAAAAAAAAATATTCCAAAGGTTACTTGCAGCTGCTTCTGAGTTTTTATAATCTAATGGAGGTCTCTAAGGGGGAAAGACACTGATATAATGGGACTGTGAGCTAATGAGGGTCTCTAAGGGGGAGTGCTGACTGCTGCTGATCAGAAGTCAGCACCCCACCTCCCATTAGATCAGCACCCCCCTTTAGAGACCCCCCCCATTAGATCAGAATCCCCTTATTTTAGCACCCTTATTAGAGACCTCCTCCCCCAATTAGATTAGCCGACACAAGAGCCACGTACCTGAGGTGAGACCGAAGTAGTGGGGGGGGCCTCCCTTGCACCTCGGGTCCTTGAAGCCTCTGGAGATGGAGACAGAGACTTGGTGGACACCAAGTGGCACGGGTGCCAGGGGTGCGGAGCACCGTGCAAGCCTTAGTCCGAGATCCGAACCGAGGTCAAGTCCGCTCTGGCAACGAAGTACAGAAGGGTTAATCAGAAGATGAATGGTCCAGATCCAAGCCGGGGGTTGGTTCCAATCGGGCAGCTGAGTACAAAAGGGGCAAAGAAGTAGAATGGTCAAGGTACAAATCCGAGGTCAATGGCAATCAGCAATCAAGAGTAGTCAAATAGGTTTCCAGGTCACAAGTTCACACACTAGCACAGGAACAAGGGGGACTGAAGATAATCCAGAAATTTGTGTCTGGGATCGGCTTATATAGGGAAGTTTGAGGTCACTTCCTGTGTGCCTCCTGGGGATTTTCCCGCCTTTTTTCCATCAGGTTGAAGTCATTTCCTGTTTGCCTTCTGTGTATTTTCCTGCCTTTTCCATCAGTTTGATGTCACTTCCTGTGTGCCTCCTGTGCATGTTCCTGCCCTTTTTCATCAGGTCTTCTGCGCAGATGCGGTTTGTCGCACTGAGACATCTTTGGCGCATGCTGAGTTGGCACGGAATTCCACTTGCAACATAATTGGTGCATGCGTAGTAAGCCCTGGACTCTTACATTAGTGTCTCTTCATATTAGCATCATCCCATTATATCAGAGTCCCCTTTTATCAGTGACTCTCTTTAGAAATCAACGGTTGGTCATCTCTGTTGCCAAAAACAAAGCCCTCCAAGTCAAAAAAAACTTGCTCTTAACTTTTTAGCTGGCTCCTAGATTCAAAGCAAATTTGCCAAACCCTAATTGAGATACAATTTGCTACAATATACGCAGATCCTAGGAATAGTAGACCCTGGAAAACTTGTACATACAACACATTCATTATGTCTTATCAATGCTGACTATGCCAGTATGTAGTATGATGCAAAATCATTAGGATTTATATAGTGCCAACAGTTTGTTCACGGCTTTAAATATAAAGAAGACAATGGGCCAGATTCAGAGAGATCGGCGCATCTTTAGATAGGCGTAGCGCATCTCATATGCGCTACACCGACGTAACATTGAGAGGCAAGCTGAGTATTCACAAAGCACTTGCTCCCATATTTACGCCGGCGTAACGTAAATGGGCCGGCGTAAGCCCGCCTAATTCAAAGTAGCAAGGCAGTGGGCGTGTAGTATTTTAATGAAGCGTGACCCCATGTAAATGCATGGCCGAACGAACGGCGCATGCGCGCGCATGCTCGGAATCACGTCGCAAATACTCCCTAAGATACGACGGCTCAATGCGTACGACGTGAACGTAACTTACGCCCAGCCCCATTCACGTACGACTTACGCAAACGATGTAAAATCTGACGGCAGTTCCGACGTCCATACCCTAAACGACTTAGATGAGCTTTATGGTGGTTTAACTTTACGCCGGAAAAACGCCTTACGTAAACTACGTAAATTACAGCGACGGGCACAAGTACTTGAATCGGCGTATCTTGCTCATTTACATATTCGACGCGTAAATCAACGGAAGCGCCCCTAGCGGCCAGCGTAAATATGCACCCAAGATACGACAGCGTAGGAGACTTACGTCAGTCGTATCTTGGCAAAATTCAGGCGTATCTGATTTCCTGAATAAGCGTATAGATACGACGCCGCACATTTGGACTTACGACGACGTATCTGGAGATACGTTGTCGTAAGTCTCTGTGAATCCGGGCCTATATAGCTACAGTGGAGGGTTAGGAGGACCCTGCTTATGAGAACTTTTAATATAATGGGCAGGGTCGATCGGTTTTCCTGGCAGGAAAACTGCCAGGACAGCTTTTGGCCGGGAAAACTGGCCGTGTGTATGCTCCATGGCAGTTTTCCCAACATTAGAGCATGTCTTCTATTTTCCTGATGGCAGTATGTTTCTCGGCAGTGGAGCATACACACGACCGGGATTCCCGGGCCAAAGCTCTCATGGCAGTTTTCCTGCCAGGAAAACCGACCGTGTGTAGGAGGGTGGAAGCTGCCGAGCAGGTTCTCGGCTTTCCCCTCGGTTTTCTCGGCGGTAAAAAAATCCGCTGGGAAAACCGATCATGTGTACAAAGCATTTAAGATGAGTTTGTGGAGAAAGTAAAAATCTCACTTTTTAGGGTGGAGTTGGGATAGGCTTTCAGGGATCACCTAAAGGTGGACAGAGTAAGAGATAGCTGGACAGACTGGAGTAGGGCGTTACAGAGGATTGTAGAAGCTCAGGAGAAATCCTGAAAGTGAGCATGGGCGGAAGTGACAAAGAAGTTAGAGAGCAGGATGTCTTGGGGGAGAGCAAAGAGGGGATTTATCTGATATTTTGATATGATGTTGGTGATGTAGCTGGAGCCGTGGATGGTTTCTGCTGGGGAACAGAAGACAGAGGAGGAATTGGCAGAGAGGGATAGAGGACACTGAGCTGAGGCCAGTAGAGGTATTGTCAGAGAGTAACGGAAGACACTGAGCAGAGGCCAAATGGAAGGATTGGCAGAAAATGGGTGGTGGACACTGAGTGAAAGCCAATGGAGGGATTGGCAGAGAGAGGTGGAGGACACTGAGTTTAGGCCAGTGAAGAGATTGACAGAGAGGGGTGGAGGACATTAAGAAGAGGCCAAATTGAAATAATGGCAGAGAGGGATGGAGGACACTGAGCTAAGGCCAGTAAAGTATTGTCAGAGAGTAGCGGAGGACACTGAGCAGAGGCCAAATGGAAGGATTGGCAGAAAGGGGTGGTGGGCACTGAGTGGAAGCCAATGGAGGGATTGGCAGAGGGGGTTGGAGGACACTGAGTTTAAGCCAGTGAAGAGTTGGGCAGAGAGGGGTGGAAGACACTGGAAGGAAGCCAGTGGATGGATTGGTAGAGAGGGGCGGAGGACACCGAATGGTTGGTAAGGTGGATGAGTCTGGCAGCAGCATTCATGATAGATTTAAGAGGGGTGGTCTAGGAGGGACCATGGAGACCTCACCCACTTACTTTGGCACTGTCCCAAGCTCTGCCATTATTGGAAGGTAGTGGTTGATACAAATAATAATGTATTCCAAACCCCTATTCCTTTGGACCCTAAATACTGCCTATAGAGCATTCTGGGAGATATAGAACCCAAAGAGTCCTCTTTCTAGCACGTAAATTACTCTTGGTTCAGTGGAAATCTTTACAACACCCCTCCTTCCTTCTTCTGACTCAGAAGTCAGCCTCCCAACTTTGCAAGTAGGAGACACCCTTCACTTAGAAAAATATATTTACCAGCATAGGGGATGCCCTATTAGATTCGACAAACTATGGGCACCTTGGCAGGATACCTCTGGACCTGGTTCTTTAAAGTTGGTTCGAATGTGACTTTTGCAGTGCCCCTTGAGTTGGCAATGCTTGTGGAATATTAGTTACTGTAGTATTTGTATGTTCGTCTTCCTATCTCTCTGGAGCTGTATTTTGGTTTTATGATTTTGGTCAGCTTGCACTGCTGTATTATTGGGTATTGGGCATGGTCTGTGTAGAGATCGGCAACAGAGGAAAGAGTTGGAATATTTGAGCGAGTAAATTATTAGTATTTGGTTAGGCAGGGGAAAATGTTAGAATTGTTAGGGGGGTGAATGCATTTGAAGGTGATGATTTGGACAGAGATTGCATGTGGAGCTGAAAGGTGAGAGAAGATTACACCTTCACCCTGGTATGGGGGAAGGCACTGATGGTTGTGCCACAGAGGCGGCTCTAGGCTTTGTGAGGCAACATTTAGGCCCTACTCACGCCCTTTGCAGGGTTTAAGGAAGAACCCAGAGGGTGTGCATCTTATTACTGCTGCTTGTGTGGGTGGGATGTGTACTGTGCCAATCACATGGGATGAATAGGAGAGGAGGGTCAGCAGGGATTGGTGCAGCACACATCCCACCCCCACAAGCAGCAGTAATAAGATGCCCCGCCTTGGGGTTTGTCCTTAGCCCCTGAAAAAATGGTGGCAAGGAATGGGAGTGGGAACCAGAGGGTAAGGGAAAGGATATGGGGGTAAAAAAAGGGGGGGTTAGGAGATGTGGGGTGGGTAGAGGAGAACTGGAGAAAGACTGGGAGATTCTGGTCTGTATATGGATGGTGGGATAGAGAGGGAGGGAGGAAAGGAGAGAGGGAGGGAGGAAGGGAGAGAGGGAGGAAGGGAGAGAGGGAGGGAGGGGGAAGGGAGAGAGAGAGGGAGGGGGAAGGGAGAGAGAGAGGGAGGGGGAAGGGAGAGAGAGAGGGAGGGAGGAAGGAATGGGAGAGAGAGAGGGAGGAAGGGAGAGAGGGAGGAAGGAGAGAAGGAGGGAGGAAGATAGGGAGGAGAGAGAGAGGAAGGGAGGGAGGAAGGGAGAGAGGAAGGGAGAGAGAGAGAGAGAGAGAGAGAGAGGGAGGGAGGGAGGAAGGGAGAGAGGGAGGAAGGGAGAGAGGGAGGAAGGAGAGAAGGAGGGAGGAAGAGAGGGAGGAGAGAGAGAGGAAGGGAGAGAAGAAGGGAGAGAGGGAGGGAGAGAAGAAGGGAGAGAGGGGAGGAAGGGAGAGAGGGGAGGAAGGGAGAGAGAAAGGGAGAGAGAGAGGGAGGAAGGGAGGAAGGGAGAGAGGGAGGAAGGAGAGAAGGAGGGAGGAGAGAGAGAGAGAGAGAGAGAGAGAGGAGAGAGATAGGGAGGAAGGGAGAGAGGAAGGGAGAGAAGAAGGGAGAGAAGAAGGGGGAGGGAGAGAGGGAGGGAGAGAGGGGAGGAAGGGAGAGAGAAAGGGAGGGAGAGAGAGAAAAAAAGGAAAGAAGGAAAGAAAGAGGGATTGAGGGTGAAAGAATGGAGGGAGAAAGAAAAGGGGATGAAGGGAGGGGGAAAGATGAAAGGAAAGAAAGAGGGTGGAGAGAGAAAGAGAGAGAGAGGGGTAGAGGGAGAAAGAGAGAGGGATGGAGGGAGAAAGAGATAGGGATGGACGGAGAAAGAGAGAGGGGTGGAGGTAGGGAGAAATAAGAAAAGAAAGAAAGAGGGATGGAGAGAGAATGAGAGAGGGATGGAGGGAGAAAGGAAAGAAAGAGGGATGGAGGGAGAAAGAGAGAGGGATGGAGGGAGAAAGAAGAAAGAAAAGAAAGAGGGATGAAGAGAGAAAGAGAGAGGGATGGAGAGAGAAAGAGAGAGATGGATGAAGAGAGAAAGAGAGAGGGATGGAGGGAGAAAGAGAGAGGGATGGAGGGGGAACGAGAGAAGGATTGAGGGAGAAAGAGAGAGGGATGGAGGGGGAACGAGAGAAGGATTGAGGGAGAAAGAGAGAGGGGTGGAGGGAGAAAGAGAGAGGGGTGGAGGGAGAAAGAAAGAGGGATGGAGGGAGAAAGAGAGAGGGATGGAGGGAGAAAGAGAGAGGGATGAAGGGAGAAAGAGAGAGGGGTGGAGGGAGAAAGAGAGAGGGATGGAGGGAGAAAGAGAGAGGGATGAAGGGAGAAAGAGAGAGGGGTGGAGGGAGAAAGAGAGAGGGATGGAGGGAGAAAGAGAGAGGGATGAAGGGAGAAAGAGAGAGGGGTGGAGGGATAAAGAGAGAGGGATGGAGGGGGAAAGAGAGAGGGATGGAGGGAGAAAGAGAGAGGGGTGGAGTGCAGGATTTAGGAGTGTGCGGTGCAGGGAGTGTAGAGATTAGGAGAGTGCAGTGTACAGTGAATGTGCCAATAATTTTGATGGGAAAGCTGGTGAAGGGGGCATGGTGGGAAGGAATACTATAAACTCAGTTTAAGGAATATTGAGTTTTAGGAAGTGGCGATGTGACATCCATACCAGAGATATAATTTGTCATCAGTGATCAAAGGAAACAAATATTATAGAAAAAATGCAGGGATTATTTGTGACTGCTGCATAAAGGCTTAAGACATTTGCAATTATTAGTTTATTTTTATAAATAGAAGTGTCTTCTGCAAGGATTAAAACAATCTATTAAAGAGACCCTGTCACACACTGAAATAGTTGCAGTTAAAAAAAGAAAAATCAAGTACTTACTTGCAGCGTTTTTTTTCTTTTTATTAATTATTTTTTGTTTTATTGATTGTACCTTTGACCCTGCTGGCAAATTTGGCTATTTCAAGAGGAGACGATTCCCTAGCACAGCCTCCCCCCTCCTTGCATGTCATTGCCCCCTCCTCTCCAGAGAGGGTCTGATTGTTCTCTGGGCTGGTGCAGCTCCTCCGCCCCTCCTCTGTCTACACATGGTGGGGCCCAGTGGCGGAACTACCGCCATAGCGACCCACGCGAGCGCTATGGGGCCCGCAGCTGAGTGAGGATCAGGGGGGCCCGGTGAGGATAAGAGCATCGCCGGCATGGTCTCCCAGCCAGGGGAAGAGAGAGGAGAGGAAGAGGCGAGCTGTCCGTATCAGCAGAGAGCGGAATTGCCCGCTGTAATAGCTTTCATTAGAACTTCCAGTGTTCCTGGGGCTCATGTCACATAGCTCCACCTCTTGGTCCGGCACCTCTGATCGACAGAACGCCGGTCCAGTGTCGGACATGTGACGTCATCAAAGGCGCTGGGCTAAGAGGGGAAATTCAAATGAAAGCTATTACAGCGGGCAATCCCGCTCTCTGCTGATCCGGCCGGCTTGCCTCTTCCTCTGCACAGGTGAGGCTGTATTGTGCACAGGCAGGCCAGGCTGTATTGGGCACAGGCAATGCTGTTTTGGGCACAGGTCACGCTGTATGGGGCACAGGCAGTTCAGACTGTATTGGGCACAGGCAGGCCAGGCTATATTGGGCACAGGCAACGCTGTATTGGGCACAGGTCATGCCGCATTGGGCACAGGCAATGCTGTATTGGGCACAGGTCACGCTGTATGGGGCACAGGCAGGCCAGGCTGTATTGGGCACAGGCAGGCCAGGCTGTATTGGGCACAGGCAGGCCAGGCTGTATTGGGCACGGGCAACGCTGTATGGGGCACAGGTCACGCTGCATTGGGAACAGGTCACGCTGCATGGGGCACAGGTCATGCTGTATAGGGCACAGGTCACGCTGTATGGGGCACAGGTCACGCTGTATGGTGCACAGGTCACGCTATATGGGGCACAGGTCATGCTGCATTGGGCACAGGTCACACTGTATGGGGAACCGGTCACGCTGCATTGACACTAGGGCGGCTCTGGGGGGCCCCATACAACATTTTGCTATGGGGCCCTGTGATTTCTAGTTACGCCCCTGGTGGGGCCTGTTTTATACATTATGTATTCCACACTGCTTAGCTGTATATACTGTGCTGTACATTATATATTCCACATTGCTCAGCTCTATATACTATGCTGTACATTATATAATGATTAATGCTTAACTGTTTATACTGTGCTGTATGTAGCGCCTGTGTACTTTTCAGTACAGGTGCTATGATAAATTTAGTTGGGGGATGAGAGAGTTACCTTGCTCTCATCCGTGCTGTTTTACTAAATTGGGTTTCTGTCGGTTCTGGACTGTCCTGTGGGTCATTCTGTGCTCCGGAGATGTAGTTCCATCTCTAGAAGGCAGGTGGCGCCAGAGGGGTCCGGGAGGAGCCGCTTTTCCCCAGCAGTCAATTGGAGGAGTGTTTCCCTTGCGGGGCATGCTGGGGGAGGGTATTTCTGTGACAGACGCAATTTTTTGGGATTCTTCGCGGGTTCCTGGTTACAGGTGCGGCACCCACCTTTAGGGTGTGCGCACATGGGCACTGACTGGCAACATGGGCACTGACTGTAATGATGCCCAGCAATGCCATCAGTGCCACCCCTCAGTGTCCATCAGTGCCACCCAGTGTCCATCAGTGCCACCTCTTAGTGCCCATCTATGCCCAGTGCCCACATATCAGTGCCCATCTGTGCCACCCATAAGTACCCATCAATGCCACCCATAAGTGCCACCCATGGGTGCCCATCAGTGCCGCCAAAGAGTGCCCAGTGCCACCTATGAGTGCCCATCAGTGCCGCCTTTGAGTGCCCATCAGTGCCGCCTATGAATGCACATCAGTGCAGCATACCAGCGCCGCCTTTCAGTGCCTATCAGTGCCGCCTATCGGTGCCCATCAGTGCCACCTCATTGGTGCCCATCAGTGCCCATAATTGAAGAATAAAACGTACTTATTTACAAAAAAATTACAGAAAAAATAAAAACTTAATTTTTTTTCAAAAATTTCGGTCGTTTTTTAGTTGTTGCGCAAAAAATAAAAATCGCAGAGGTGATCAAATACCACCAAATGAAAGCTCTATGTGTGGGAACAAAATGATAAAAATTTCATTTGGGTACAGTGTAGCATGACCGCGCAATTGTCATTCAAATTGCGACAGCGCTGAAAGCTGAAAATTGGCTTGGGCAGGAAGGTGCGTAAGTGCCTGTTATGGAAGTGGTTAATATTATAAAACATTGTTTTTGTTTTGTTTTTTGCAAAATCGTCTGCCTTTTTTTTTGTTTCTATATAAAAAAAAAAAAAACGCAGAGGTAATCAAATACCACCAAAAAAATAAATTAAATAATTAATATTATAAAATATTGTTTGTTTGTTTTTTGTCTGCCTTTTTTTATTTATATATATATATAAAAAGAATAAAACGCAGAGGTGATCAAATACCACCAAAAAAAAGAAATACAATTATTAATATTATAAAATATTGTTGTTGTTTTTTTGTCTGCCTTTTTTTGTTTTATATAATAATAAAAAATGCAGAGGTGATCAAATACCACCAAAAAAATTAATTAAATTATTAATATTATAAAATATTGTTTTATTTTTTTTGTCTGCCTTTTTTTGTTTATATATAATAAAAAAAAATGCAGAGGGGATCGAATATCACCAAAAAAGCTCTATTTGTGGGGGGAAAAAAGAAAGAAAATTCATTTTTATTTGTTTAAAATAAAAATAAATTCAGCAGAGGACCGTAGCACGGTTCAAACAAAGGGCCACACACGGTGTAAATGCTTTGATTAGCTTTCCGCGGCGGCTGCGGATATTACAATGGATATTGATTTTCTATGAGGATCAATTGTGCGCCAGACACTAAATAATTATATCAGACTTGGAGTCAAATCCACCACATTTGCTGAGCCAAATGAAGCGATACTGTTTGATTTAGTGTCTGATTTATTACCGTGGTGGGGGTCTTAATTCAGAACGTGTAGGGCTTTCATTATGTGTTGATTAAGGCAGGAAAACACATCAGCCCTCATATACCCTTCAACAAGCCAGCCCATTAGGCAACACCAAAAAAGAAAAAGAAAATGCCAGCCTGGGCCTGCAGCGGACCTGAAATCTAACATTAACATAGATATGAGATGATAGTCACCCAAAACGGGCATTTTTCTTAACACAGACTAGACAAAGGTCTCATATCTGTAGAAGGCTCTCAACCTGCTGCGTGGTCATTATCTAGGCTAGTGGTTCTTCTAAAACCTTGCATGTCCCAACAGTAAAAAATAAAAAAAGTTTATACTCACACAATAAAAGTATGGGGATGCAAAACATGTATTACAGTATCTCACAAAAGTCAGTACACCCCTCACATTTTTGTAAATATTTTATTCTACCTTTTCATGTGACAACACTGAAGAAATGACAATGGGGTAGATTCAGTAAGATATGCGCATTTTTTACGTAGGCGCAGGGCACCGTTTTTGCCCTGCGCCACCGCAAATTTTCTGCGCTACCCTCGATTCACGGAGCAGTAGCTCCGTAAATTGCGAGGGCGCTCCGGCAAAATGCCCGGCAATTTAAATGATCCCGTAGGGGGCGGGAATCATTTAAATTAGGCGCGTTCCCGCGCCGATCGTAGAGCGCATGCTCCGTCTGGAAACTTTCCCGACGTGCATTGCGGCAAATGACGTCCGTCATTTGCTTCAAAGTGAACGTGAATGGCGTCCAGCGCCATTCACGATTCACTTACGCAAACTACGTAAAGTTCAAATTTCGCGACGCGGGAACGACGGGTATACGTAACATTGGCTGCCCCTGCTAATAGCAGGAGCAGCCTTACGCGAAAACCGCCGTACGCAAACAACGTAAACTGCGTACGCAGGGCTCGCGTAACGTTGTGAATCTGCGTTAGTATGCAATTTGCATACTATACGCTGAGCACAACGGGAACGCCACCTAGCGGCCATCGCAAGAATGCAGCCTAAGATATGCGTGCATAAGAGCCTTATGCCGCGCATATCTTAGGCTGCAGTCGGCGTAACGAGGTTCCTGAATCAGGAGCATTCGTTACGCGGGCGCAAGTAAGCAATTGCGCTGCGTAACTATGGTTACGCAGGCGCAATTGCTCTCTGAATCCGGGCCAATGTAAAGTAGTGAGTCTACAGCTTGTATAACAGTGTACATTTGCTGTCCCCTCAAAATAACTCAACACACAGCCATTAATGTCTAAACCGCTGTTAACAAAAGTGAGAACACCCCTATGTGAAAATTTCCAAATTGGGCCCAATAAGCCATTTTCCCTCACCGGTGTCATGTGACTCATTAGTGTTACAAGGTCTCAGGTGTGAATGGGGAGCAGGTGTGTTAAATTTGGTGTTATCGCTCTCACTCTCTCATACTGGTCACTGGAAGCTCAACATGGCACCTCATGGCAAAGAACTCTCTGAGGATCTGAACAAAAAGAATTGCTGCTCTACATAAAGATGGCCTAGGCTATAAGAAGATTGCCAAGACCCTGAAACTGAGCTGCAGCACGGTAGCCAAGACCATACAGCGGTTTAACGGGACAGGTTCCTCTCAGAACAGGCCTCGCCATGGTCCACCAAAGAAATTGAGGTCACGTGCTCAGCGTCATATCCAGAGGTTGTCTTTGGGAAATAGATGTATGAGTGCTGCCAGCATTGCTGCAGAGGTTGAAGGGGTGGGAGGGGGTCAGCCTGTCAGTGCTCAGACCATACGCCGCACACTGCATCGAATTGGTATGCATTGCTGTCATCCCAGAAGGAATCCTCTTCTAAAGATGATGCACAAGAAAGCCCACAAACAGTTTGCTGAAGACAATCAGACTAAGGACATGGATTACTGGAACCATGTCCTGTGGTCTGATTAGACCAAGATAAACTTATTTGGTGCCACATGGTGTCAGGCGTGTGTGGCGGCAACCAGGTGAGGAGTACAAAGACAAGTGCTACAGTCAAGCATGGTGGTGGGAGGGTCATGGTCTGGGGCTGCATGAGGGCTGCTGGCACTGGGGAGCTACACATCATTGAGGGAACCATAAATGCCAACATGTACTGTGACATACTGAAATCAGAGACTGGGCCGCAGGGCAGTATTCCAACATGATAACAACCCCAAACACAACTCCAAGACCACCACTGACTTGCTAAAGAAGGTGAAGGAAAGATGATGGACTGGCCAAGCTTGGACCCAGACCTAAATCCTATCTGTGGGACATCCTCAAACGGAAGGTGGAGGAGCGCAAGGTCTCTAACATCCACCAGCTCTGTGATGTCATCATGGAGGAGGGGAAGAGGACTCCAGTGGCAACCTGTGAAGCTCTGGTGACCTCCATCCCCAAGAGGGGTTAAGGCAGTGCTGGAAAATAATGGTGGCCACTCAAAATATTGTCACTTTGGGACCAATTTGGACATTTTCACTTAGGGGTGTACTCACTTTTGTTGCCAGCGGTTTAGACATTATTGGCTGTGTGTTGCGTTATTTTGAGGGGGCGGCAAATTTACACTGTTATACAATCTGTACACTCACTACACAACATTGTAGCAAAGTGTCATTTCTTCAGTGTTGTCACATGAAAAGATAGAATAAAATATTTACAAAAATGTGAGGGGTGTACTTACTTTTGTGAGATACTGTAAAATGCTGAACATCTCTGGGTGTGGCTGAGTATTACAGAGAGGGAAAGGGGGGGGGTTGCCGCCCATCATCTGCTCAGCATGAAGGCCCCCTGGACATGGTGATCTCTCTCTCCTATAGACCATAGCAGCATATGGGTCTCACCAGTGTGCTGTGGCGATCCTGTCCCCAGCCCAGCTCTCCTCCTTTTCCTTCTCTTTCTTCTCCCCCTTCTCCTCATTTGTCTTTCCCTTCTTCCCCCGTGACGCCAACATGAAGGGGGGCGCACGCCCATTGGTGGTGGGAGGGTGGCAATGCAGGTTGTGTTGGCTTGCTCACCTGGCGCACGGCCCAGCCCGCCAGCAGGCCTCGGAATGTCACTGGTGGTTGGGGGCCTCTGGGCTAGGGGACTCTGCAGCAGACTTCAACGCACTCTTCCCAACGTACACGTTCCTGTAAAAAGTGGCTGTGGCCTAGATTCATGTAGGGCGGCGTAAGTGTGGGCGGGCGTAGCGTATTGTATTTACGCTACGCCGCCGCAACTTAGAGAGGCAAGTGCTGTATTCACAAAGCACTTGCGTCCTAAGTTAAGGCGGCGTAGCGTAAATGTGCCGGCGTAAGCGCGCCTAATTCAAATTGTGAAGAGGTGGGCGTGTTTTATGTAAATAAAGCATGACAATGACGTTTTGAACGAACGGCGCAGGCGCCGTCCGTGGACGTATCCCAGTGCGCATGCATCGGATAGAGGGCCAGATCCACAGCCAGCCGCCGTAACTTATCTTTTCCCATTTAAGTTACACTGCCGGAAAATTTCTACCTAAGTGCCCGATCCACAAAGCACTTACCTAGAAATTTTCAGGTGTGTAACTTAAATTCCGCCGGCGCAAGGCGTTTCTATTCAAATGGGGGCGAGTCCCATTTAAATTAGGCGCGCTCCCGCGCCGGACGTACTGCGCATGCTCGTGACGTCATTTTCCCGACGTGCATAGCGCGAAATTACGTTACGCCGAGCTTCGTGAATCGCGCCGGGTCAAAAAAGTTGCGTCGGGAAAAAAAAAAGATACGGCGGGGATCTCCGTACGTGCTAATTTGCATACCCGAAGCGGCATTTTGACTCGAAATGCCCCCAGCGGCGGATGCGGTACTGCATCCTAAAATCCGGCAGTGTAAGTCCCTTACACATGTCGGATCTTCTGTCTATCTCTTGGAAACTGATTCTGTGGATCAGTTCCAAAGATAGAAACAGGGATACGACGGCGTATCAGTAGATACGCCGGCGTATCCCTTTTGAGGATCTGGCCCAGAATGCCTAAGATACGTCGAACACTGCCTACGACGTGAACGTAACTTACGCACAGCCCTATTCGCGTACGACTTACGCAAACGACGTAAAAAGATACGCTTGTTCCGACGTCCATACTTTGCATGGGCTGCGCCACCTAGAGACCAGCTTTATCTTTACGCCGGCGCATGTCTTACGCAAACGGCGTAAATAATTGCGACGGGCGTACGTACGTTCGTGAATCGGCGTATCTTGCTCATTTACATATTCGACGCGGAAATCAACGGAAGCGCCACCTAGCGACCAGCGTAAATATGCACCCCAAGATACGACGGCATAGGAGACTTACGCCGCTCGTATCTTGGCCAAATCTATGCATAACTGATTCTTTGAATCAGGCGCATAGATACGACGGCGGCCATTCGGACTTACGACGGTGTATCTGGAGATACGCTGTCGTAAGTCTTTGTGAATCTGGGCCTGTATGTCTAAGTGGGTGCTGAAGCGACCACCAGCTGGAACCGTGAGCAATCAGAATGAGGAGTGTCATCAGTACACCACGGGTCTCCAAAATATGGGTCCAAAGCTTTATTCACAAATCACATCATTACAGCAAACAGCAACGTTTCGGAGCCTCGCAGGACCCCTTCACATGCCACATGCCTGGTCAAGGGATCTCGCGAGGCTCTGGGACGTTGCTGTTTGCTGTAATGATGTGATCGCTGATTAAAGCTTTGGACCCGTTTTTTTGGAGACCCATGGTGTGCTGGTGACATTCCTTGTTCTGTAGCAGACCCCGATGTGGATGAGGTTTCTGGAAGGGGCTGCAGGGCACTGTGGAACACTGGTAGAGGTTAGAGACAGTATAGCGGGCTGGAGGCTTTGTAGCAGACTGAGGGGCACTGTGGGAGGCTGGGAAGCACAGTAGAAGGTTAGGTGGCATTGGGGAGGGTGAAGGCTCTTAGGGGACCCGAGGGGCATTGTGGGCCACTATGGGAAAATGGATAGGAGCTGGAAGGCACTGTGTAAGGTAAGGGGATCTGCAACTGACTGTAGACCTGAGAGAGAACCATTGGTCTAGAGTAGTGGTCTCCAATCCGTGCCCCGGGGACCAGATGCAGCCATTTACTTGCTTTTATCTGGCCCTTGATACAATATTCTTCCCACTGACACCAATGAGAGAGCAGTGTTCCTTCCACTGATGCCAACAATTAGAGACTATTCCTTCCACTAAAACCAAGGATGGGGCATTGTTGAACCCACTGGCCACAGTCTGCCCCCCCCCCCCCCAATCCAAAAGGACCTAAAATTGTAAAATTGGCCTTGTTTAACCGCTTGCCGACCACTGCACGAACATTTACGTCGGCAGAATGGCACAGCTGCGCAAAGGGACTTATCTGTACGTCCCTTTGAATTTGCCACCATGTGAGCATGTGCACCCCTGCCACGAGCTCCGTGACCGTGTCAGCGGGACCCGTGGACTCGATGTCCGAGCTGCAGAACGGGAAGATGCCTATGTCCCTGTTCTGCCTAGTGACAGGACACTGATCTTCTGCTCTCTGTCATCGGGGGCAGTGATCATTGTCGTGTCACTGGTAGCCCAGCCCCCACACAGTTAGAATCACTTCCTTGGACACACTTAACCCCTTCCTCGCCCCCTAATGGTTAACCCCTTCACTGCCAGTGTCATTTACACAGTTATCAGTGCATTTTTATAGCACTGATCGCTGTATAAATGACAATGGGGTAGATTCAGGTACCGCTGCACTTTTTACCCTGCGCCTACGCAAATTATCTGCGCTACGCTTCATTCATGAAGCAGTAGCTACGTAATTTGCGCGGGCGCTCCTTAACACTGCCCGACGTAAGGGCGCGTAATTTAAATGATCCCGTAGGGGGCGTGGATCATTTAAATTAGGCGCGTTCCCGCGCCGAACGTAGTGCGCATGCTCTGTCGGGAAACTTTCCCGACGTGCATTGCGGCAAATGACGTCGCAAGGACGTCATTTGCTTCAAAGTGAACGTAAATGGCGTCCAGCGCCATTCACGATTCACTTACGCAAACGACGTTAAATTTTAAATTTGCGACGCGGGAACGACGGGTATACGTAGCATTGGCTGCCCCTGCTAATAGCAGGAGCAGCCTTACGCGGAACCCGACGAACGGAAACGATGTAAACTGCGTACGCAGGGCTCGCGTAGGGTTGTGAATCGGCGTTAGTATGCAATTTGCATACTATACGCTGACCACTACGGAAACGCCACCTAGCGGCCAGCGTAAGAATGCAGCCTACGATACGATGGCATAAGAGCCTTATGCCAGTCATATCTTAGGCTACAGTCGGCGTATCAAGCTTTCTGAATCAGGAGCACTCGATACGCCGGCGCAACTAAGCAATTGCGCTGCGTAACTATGGTTACGCAGACGCAATTGCTTTCTGAATCTACCCCAGTGATCCCAAAATAGCGTCAAAAGTGTCCGATGTGTCCACCATAATGTCGCAGTCACGATAAAAATTGCAGATCGCCGCCATTTCTAATAAAAAAATATATATTAATAAAAAAATGCAATAAAACGATCCCCTATTTTGTAGACGCTATAACTTTTGCGCAAACCAATCAATATACTCTTATTGCGATTTTTTTTACCAAATACGTGTAGAAGAATGCATATCGGCCTAAACTGAGGAAAAAAATTGCCTTTTTATATATTTTTGGAAGATATTTATTATAGCAAAAAGTAAAAAATATTTATTTATTTTTTTCAAAATTGTTTCAGTATTTTTGTTTATAGCGCAAAAAATAAAAATATCAGAGGTGACCAAATACCACCAAAATAAAGCTCTATTTGTGGGAAGAAAAGGACATCAATTTTGCTTGGGAGCCACGTCGCACGGCAGCGCAATTGTCAGTTAAAGCGATGCAGTGCCCAATCGCAAAAAATCGTCAGTTCAATGGGCAGCCAAATCCTCCGGGGCTGAAGTGGTTAAAAGGTATGGAGACTCCTGGTCTAGAGGACCAATCAGTTGGTTCATTTAGAAATTAATTGCTATTGTTCCTCTGTGATAAGTGGCAATGGCAATGTTTGCCAGAGCCACTCAACTCCTCACATCTCCTTTGACAATGACTGGGACCTTGGACCAAGCAAGACATTCCTGCCACTCAATCCTGCTGGTAGTCACATTGTGCCCGTATGTCCAGGCACCCCATTGATCTTTGGGTTCCCTTAGATGATGGTTGGATGCTTAACAAAGATTTGGCCACGGAACATTGTTTTTGTCTAGACACATTGGGGCAGATCCACCTACATCGGCGCATATTTCCGCCGGGCGTATCTAAGATACACTACGCCGCCGTAACTTTTTTTTTCGAATCCCCAAAGAATGCACGCCGTAAGTTACGGTGGCGTAGTGTATCTTTGGCGGCGTAAGGGCGCGCAATTCAAAACGATGTAGGGGCGTGTTTTATGTAAATACGTCGTGACCCGACGTAAACAACGTTTTTTTTTTAACAGCGCATGCGCCGTCCGTGGGGGTATCCCAGTGCGCATGCTCAAAATTAAACTGGAACAAGCCAATGCTTACGACGGTGACGTCATTCTACGTAAATCCCTATTCGCGAACGACTTACGCAAACGACGTAAAAAATTCAAATTTCGACGCGGGAACGACGGCCATACTTAACATTGAGTACGCCACCATATAGCAGCTTTAACAATACGCCGCAAAAAGCCGAACGCAAACAACGTAAAAAAATGCGCCGGCCGGACGTACGTTCGTGGATCGCCGTATCTAGCTAATTTGCATACTCGACGCGGAATTCGACAGAAACGCCACCTAGCGGCCGCCGAAAAAATGCACCTAAGATCCCAGATGCAGTCTTATCTTGTTTTGTAGATACAAAACAAAGATACGACGCGGGAACTTTAAAATTACGCGGCGTATCAATAGATACGCCGGCGTAATACTTTTGTGGAACTGCCCCATTTTCTCTCTCCAAGGGACAGCACGGCAATAGGTCCTTACCTTGCAGTATGCTTCCTAAAGACCTCTTTCTTCCAAACACCTCAAGTAAACATTATAAGGATGTAGGGCCATATTCCCGTAGATTTCGGGCGGGCGTCGCGTAAGCCATTTACACTCCGACGCCCCAACCTACAGGAGCAAGTGCTGTATTCCCCAAACACTTGCTCCGTAGTTTGGGGCGGCGTAGTGTAATTGGCCCGGCGTATCCCCGCGTAACTCCAAGGGGGCGGCTTGTATTTAAATTAAGCGCGCCCCCTTTTCGAGCGAACTGCGCATGCGCCTGGCTAAAAATAGCCCAGTGCGCATGCTCCAGTTCTCGGCGGAAAACGTCAATGACACCGACGTGTGCGTCATTGACGTAAAGTCGTATTCAAGAACGACTTAGGGAAACGACGTACCCGACGGGAAAAGACGATGCGGACCCGACGCCATACTTAACATGGCGTACGTGGGACTGGCGTAAGGTTACCCCTCATATAGCAGGGGTAAACTTACGCTTATGCAAACGACGTTAGCGACGGTTACGCGACGCAAATTCGTTCGGGAATCGGCGTATCAGGCTCATTTGCATAAAAAAATGAGACCTGAACGTAAACGCCACCTAGCGGCCGGCTGGGTAATTACATTTAAGATCCGACAGTGTAAGTGACTTATACATGTCGGATCTTAAGCGTATCTATGCGAAAATGATTCTAAGAATCACTCGCATAGATACGCGGGCCAAAAAAGAGAGATACGACGGAGTATCCTGAGATACTCCGTCGTAACTATACTCAGATGCTATGCACCCTACAAGCCTGTTGGTGTGTACACTCAACAAAACAACCTTTGAACCTCTTTTCGCTTTATTCTGTTTCTGCCAAACAAACTAACTCCACTGATAAATGTAAAAACCTAATATCTCTTAACTGTGACCTAAGTGTTAGAGAATGACTACCAGAATTTTGGCTAATAGAAATGCATATTTGCACAGAAGTATCATCGGAATGATGAATAAGCATGCGCATGGGTACGCACACGAGCATGGGCACGCACGAGCATGGGCACGCACTCAATCCATTTTGGCACCAGACGGACTGTTTAAAGGGGCTCCTGCTGCAGTGCTAAATGGTCTTTTAGCTGTTCCCCGTGTCCTGCTATTACTTTGCTTGTTCCCTTGTTGCTGACTTGGCTTGCCTCTGAGCGGAACTTGGATCCTGCTTCTGCTCTGTTTATCACGGTCTGGAGTCAGGCTCAGAGGCCAGTAGCTATAGCAGCAGAGCAGATATTCACACAGGTCACCCTGGCTGACAGGGGTTCACCTGAGGTGCGGGGTCTAAGCACTAACCGGTATTGACCAGAGCTCCTGATGGTGGAGATGGGCTTTGCTGTGTGTTAGTGCCAGGTCGCGGTCCTCAGGATAGCCCCACCAAGCCGGGGTCCGGAAGCAGATATAACAGGTAGGGATTAAGCAGAAGCGTAGTCGGGGAACGAGCCAAAAGTTGGTAACAAATAGTTGCAGGTTGGGATTCAGCAGAAGCGTAGTCGGGGGACGAGCCAAATATTGGTAGCAAACGGTAGCGAAGATACTGTCGGCAGCAAGAGAGACAGGAGCAAGATATTGGATGGTGAAGTCACAGTATTCTGGCAACCAGGAAGTGCAGGGGCATGGCTTAAATAAGGAAGTTCATGGGAGGAGCAAAGGGTTCAAGGTTCAAGGCAAACAAGATTCAAGACAAGATCATTCAAGGAATTGTCTAAGGAACTATCCAAGGAGCTGTCCAGCATTCCAGGAGTCACCACCAGACACACCAGAGGTCCCAGGTTCCGGCCCATGTCCTAACACTGTTGCCAGTTCCTGACCCCGGCTCTGTTCTTGACCACGTCTCTGTCTTATGTCTCCGTACCTCGCTGGTCACCTCCTGCTAACCTTAGCTATCCCTATGACAATGCTGCTGTTCCCAGCTCTGCTCTGAAACCTGGTTCAAGTGCCTATGCAGATGTCATCTGTATCAGCTCTGCTCATCACAGCGAGTTCCTGTCTCAAGGCTGCTGGGAGCTCTGACATGCCTTGCATCTGGACCCCGGCCCCCAGCCTGTGAGGAGTGCCCCTTTAACTTTGGCTGGATCAGCTACTGTTCCTGACCTGATGTTCTGCCAGCCTGCCAGGGTCTGCAACTCCTGCTGCAAGCACTCCTATCAACACTTGCTGGCACTCGTGTTCCTCTTGTCCCTCAGTACCCTCTGTTCCACCTTCAGCAGGACCTGGGCTGGACATATACAGTAAGTGAGTCATTTCAGTCTCCGTAATGCTCAGTACAGTACCTTGCATGCCAGTAGGATGTCCATGATGGCCAGCAGCTGGCAAGACCCATTTTAATTCTGGGTGAGGACAGAAGGTGCTCTGTTCCTTCCATCAGATCTATGATGTGACATGAAGCGGTCCCTGACTGCTTGCATTTCCTGCCCGTCCTTGTTCTGTGAACCCAGTCAGTCTGTTCTCCAGTCTTGGGAGTGGTGAGGAGGTTTAAGGAGTCCAGGGGTTCCAGGCTCTGGAAGGCACCAGGGACGCTGTGCCTGCTGTTCCTGGCGTCTTGCTGCTCTCCTTGCCCGTGGCCTCCGTCTCCTGGGCCGCTCGCACCATGTAGACTTGGTGATGTCATCCCGCCCACTCCTTGAGGCCTTCGCTGTCCCGCTCCTCGCACCAGCTGTCACCGGCCCTGCTAAACTGTTTACAGGTGCAAGCAGGGCCGGTGCTAGGATAAGGACCGAGTGGGGAACCCCCAATCCGATCCCTGATTCCGGGGGGGGCGCTTGCCCCCCATTGCCCCTACCTGCGGACACCCATGTAGCTGTCCTTTTACTACTTGGTGAGTCTCTGACCTGGAACAAGCATGCTCATGCCAAGTGTGAGGACACTTGATGGGAACATGTTTCTGAGCCTGTATCAGCTGAGAGAGCCGTGCTGCACAGTAACCAACGAATGAAGTGATGGCAGAGGAGAGGGTGGTATGGGGATATGTGCTGGGGAGTGATTTGAGAGCGAAGAAGATATGTGCTAGTGGGGGGTCCGATTCCCCCCCCCCCACTAGCACATATCTTCTTCCCTCTCAAATCACTCCCCAGCACATATCCCCATACAACCCTCTCCCCCCAAATTAAAAGATGCTCTGTCCCCCTGTGCTCATCCCACCCTGTCCCCCTGTGCTCATCCCACCCTGTCCCCCTGTCCTCATCCCACCCTGTCCCCCTGTCCTCATCCCACCATGTCCCCCTGTGCTCATCCCACCATGTCCCCCTGTGCTCATCCCACCCTGTCCCCCTGTCCTCATCCCACCCTGTCCCCCTGTGCTCTTCCCACCCTGTCCCCATGTGCTCATCCCACCCTGTCCCCCTGTGCTCATCCTACCCTGTTCCCCTGTGCTCATCCCACCCTGTCCCCCTGTCCTCATCCCACCCTGTCCCCCTGTCCTCATCCCACCCTGTCCCTCTGTCCTTATCCCATGAAAATGACAGGACGAGTCTTAAAAGGAAGGGGTGCGTCATATATAAAGTAGGGGGTGCGCGAGTTTCACCAGGCCTAGGGCAGCACAAAACCTAAATACACCCCTGGCCTGTATGCCACTGAGCAGTGAAACATAAATAAAGATAACAGCCCTGGATTTAGTACCTTCAAAGCAAGCCATCAATGACAGGTCCTGTATTCTTGCCTTGAAAGAATGCATCTAAAGATGCTCTAAATGAAAACTGAATCTCTTGATGTGCAGAAGGTATGGTAACAGCTTTAAATTACACTTACCTCAATGGCTTTGGCTTGTATAAGCTTGCTCTCAGTCCCTTTAAATGATTCCTTCCTTTCACATTGTGCTGGGGGTTAGAATATCATATAGACTGCATTGGTATACCCCCCTAAAAATATGTAAAGGCTACACGAGCTATTGTTTTTATGTGATTTATATGGTCTTTTACATTTAAGTCTGCGGCCAGCTCTGGATTGTATCACAAACAGAAAATCCACATTTCCATTTGTTGCAGCCATGGCAACAGTTCTTGGTTCCTAAACAGAATTGTCTAGAATTCTCTTCCTTCTGCTCCTACAGTTGGCCCCCACTGCCTCTTTTGGAGGTCTCCACAGAACCTAAGGTCAGATTGAATGGTATTAACAAGGAACTCCTGGAAATAAAACCGTATAAATGTGCAAATAAACACAAACAAGTAACTCCCCCATAAAATATACCAGCTGCCACCTCAATGTGCACCCCAATAGCACGTAGCACAGAAATAAATACATCAAAAAGGTATATTAGCATCAAACAAACAATATTAGTCATAAATCATATAAAGATACATTTATCTGTGTGCTCATGTGATAATAAATGTCTGACTGTGAATGCTGTGCCAAAAACCTGATGACAACCGGGAGTCTCACCTCTACGTATTTTGTCAGAAGACATCAATTGACGAAACGCGTAGAAGCAGGACTTCCGGTCGTCACATCCAGTTACATCATTTCTGGTCACTGGAACGCACGCTGGCCCCAGGATAGACCTCAGCAGAAGCGCTTTCTTGTTCGCATTTACGGCTGGTCACATTGGGTGCTGATCGAGGCACAGCTTAATGTGCGCGGGCTACCTTTATTTTTATGTTGATATGATATGTTTTTAAAAATAAAAACACTGCGCACTGAGGTTTTCTTTTTATTGGCTCTTGTCAGGGCTGGGCTCAGCTCTTACTTCTCTGGGCTGGCCGCTCAGCTGTCAGGTAATTTCCAGCTCCTATCTCTCCACAGTGACTCACCTGTTGATGATCCTGCTCGTCAGTCCTGCCTACTTAAGACTTCCAGCTCAGTTGCTCTCTGCCTTCGCCTTGGTCAACATCACAGAGACTATCTCCTGCGTTCCTGTTAAAGACTTGCTTGGTCGATGTTCCTTCTGGCTCCAGATCCGGCTTGTTGTCCTACTACGTTATCTCTGGCTCTCTGACATTTGGCTTGGCTGATTATCCGATCCGGTTCCTGAACTCTGGTTATGTTTTGACTACGCTTACTCTGTTTATCTTTTTATTATTATTATTAACCACTTCCATACAGGGCCCTTCCTGCCCAGACCAATTTTCAGCTTTCAGCGGTGTTGCACTTTGAATGACAATTGCGCGGTCATGCTACACTGTACCCAAACTACATTTTTATCATTTTGTTCCCACAAATAGAGCTTTATTTTGGTGGTATTTAATCACCTCTGGGATTTTTGGGCCTGATTCTCAAAAAACCTGCCTAACTTAACTTTCAGCAGTTAAGTTACACTGACTTAAAATCTCTACCTAAGTGCCCGATCTTCAAAGCACTTACCTAGAAATTTCAGGCCGTGTAACTTAAGTGCCGCTGTCGCAAGGCGGTCCTCCTCTCCTGGGGGCGTTTAAAATTTAAATGAGGCGCGCTCCCGCGCCGGCCGTACTGCGCATGCGTGTGATGTCATTTTCCCGACGTGAAGCGCGCGAACGTAATTAACGCCGGGCGGCTTTGAGAATTTCGACGGGACACTAAAGTTGCGACGGGTGAAAAAAAAAAGACGCGCCGGGAAAACAAATAATTATAAAAAAAATGACAGCGTCGCTCAGCATGCATTCCTGAGAGGGAGAACTCCATGCCAATTTTCAAAGAAAAAAACGGCATGGGTTCCCCCCCCAGGAGCATACCAGGTCCTTAGGTCTGGTATGGGTTGTAAGGAGACCCCCCCACGCCGAAAAATCGACGTAGGGGGTCCCCCTACAATCCATACCAGACACGTATCCAAAGCACGCTACCCGGCCGGTCAGGAAGGGAGTGGGGACGAGCGAGCGCCCCCCCCCCCCCTCCTGAGCCGTGCCAGGCCGCATGCCCTCAACATGGGGGGGTTGGGTGCTCTGGGGCAGGGGGGCGCACTGCGGGCCCCCCCACCCCAGAGCACCCTGTCCCCATGTTGATGAGGACAGGACCTCTTCCCGACAACCCTTGCCGTTGGTTGTCGGGGTCTGCGGGCGGGGGCTTATCGGAATCTGGGAGTCCCCTTTAATAAGGGGGCCCCCAGATACCGGCCCCCCACCCTAAGTGAATGGATATGGGGTACATCGTACCCCTATCCATTCACCTGGAGGCAAAAAGTAAAAGTTAGTAAACACACAACACAAGGGTTTTTAAAATAATTTATTATTCTGCTCCGGATGCCCCCCCTGTCTTCTTTATTAGCTCTATTACCAGGGGGGGCTTCTTCTTCCACTCTCCGGGGGTCTTCTTCCACTCTCCGGGGGTCTTCTTCCACTCTCCGGGGGGGTTTCTTCTTCCGCTCTCCGGGGGGGGGCTTCTCCGCTCTCCGGGGGTCTTCTTCCATCTTCTCCCCTCTTCCGCTGTTGACTCGGCGAACCCCGGTTCTTCTGCAGATGTCCGGTGCCTTCTTCTTCAGCGCTGGCTGCCTGCTATGTTTGTGTGTTAGCTCAATTAGTAACAGGCAGCCGGCGCGGTCTTCTGTGACGTCACCTTCTTCTCTTCTGTTCTTCTCCCCTCTTCCGATGTTGCCTCGTCGCCTCTTGTCGCTGTAATGATGGAAGCGCGCCTTGCATCCCATTTATATAGGCATCACCGTCCCATCATGCTCCGGCAGGTACCCACGTGGTGGGTGCCTACCCACGTGCACCCACCACGTGGGTACCTACCGGAGCATGATGGGACGGTGATGCCTATATAAATGGGATGCAAGGCGCGCTTCCATCATTACAGTGACAAGAGGCGACGAGGCAACATCGGAAGAGGGGAGAAGAACAGAAGAGAAGACCCTGACGTCACAGAAGACCGCGCCGGCTGCCTGTTAGAAATTGAGCTAACACACAAAGATAGCAGGCAGCCAGTGCTGAAGAAGAAGGCACCGGACATCTGCAGAAGAACCGGGGTTCGCCGAGTCAACAGCGGAAGAGGGGAGAAGATAGAAGAAGACCCCCGGAGAGCGGAGAAGCCCCCCCCCGGAGAGCGGAAGAAGAAACCCCCCCCGGAGAGTGGAAGAAGACCCCCGGAGAGTGGAAGAAGAAGCCCCCCCTGGTAATAGAGCTAATAAAGAAGACAGGGGGGGCCTCCGGAGCAGAATAATAAATTATTTTAAAAACCCTTGTGTTGTGTGTTTACTAACTTTTACTTTTTGCCTCCAGGTGAATGGATAGGGGTACGATGTACCCCATATCCATTCACTTAGGGTGGGGGGCCGGTATCTGGGGGCCCCCTTATTAAAGGGGACTCCCAGATTCCGATAAGCCCCCGCCCGCAGACCCCGACAACCAACGGCAAGGGTTGTCGGGAAGAGGTCCTGTCCTCATCAACATGGGGACAGGGTGCTCTGGGGTGGGGGGGCCCACAGTGCGCCCCCCTGCCCCAGAGCACCCAACCCCCCCATGTTGAGGGCATGCGGCCTGGCACGGCTCAGGAGGGGGGGGGGCGCTCGCTCGTCCCCACTCCCTTCCTGACCGGCCAGGTAGCGTGCTTTGGATACGGGTCTGGTATGGATTGTAGGGGGACCCCCTACGTCGATTTTTCGGCGTAGGGGGGGTCTCCTTACAACCCATACCAGACCTAAGGGCCTGGTATGCTCCTGGGGGGGGAACCCATGCCGGTTTTGAATTTAAAAATTGCCGTGGAGTTCTCCCTCAGGAATGCATACCAAATGCCGTCGCTTGAATGGGCCTTTACAAGGTGTGACTAACTTTACACATTATAAAACCAGCCCTAGTTTTGCGCAAGCAAATTCGGAACTTACGCAGAAATCACAGTGCTGAAAAGCTGATGAAATGCTTTGAGAATCTGCTTAAGTCCTCATTTGCATACGCAAAGCTGCATTTCAATGAGAAATGCCCCCAGTGGCGGATGCGGTACTGCATCCTAAGATCTGACCGTGTAAGTGTCTTACACATGTCAGATTTTCTGCCTAACTTTGGAAAAAGCCTTTTGAGAATCGTTTCCAAAGTTAGGCACAGACTGAACAGCAGTTAAGTCTGCGTATCTCTTTTGGGAATCAGGCCCTTTATTTTTTGCTAAAAAAATACCGAAAATTTTGAAAAACAAATGCTTTTTTTTTGTTTCCGTTACAAAACTTTGAAAATAGGTACTTTTTCTCCTTCACTGATGGGCACTGATGGGGCTGCACTGATGGGCACTGATAAGGCGGCACTGATGGGCACCGATGAGGTGCCACTGATGAGGTGGAATTGATGGGCACTGATGGGCACTAATATGCAGCACTGATAGGGCACTGATAGGCGGCACGGATGGGCACTGATAGGCAGCACAGATGGGCACTGATAGGCACAGATAGGCGGCACGGGTGGGCACAGATAGGCAGCACGGATGGGCACAGATAGGCGGCATGGATGGGCACGGATTGGCGACACGGATGGGCACAGATAGGTGGCATGAATGGGCACTGATAGGTGGCATGGATGGGTACTGATAGGTGGCACGGATGGGCATGGATGGGCACTGATAGGTGGCACGGATGTACTGTATTGTACTTATGGATGCCAATCAGTGCCAAACAACAATGCCTGCCAATCAGTGCTGCCCATTGTGGGCACTGATTGGCATCCATTGTGGGCACTGATTGGCATCCCTGGTGGTCTAGGGTGGCATACCTGGTGGTGGGCATCTCTGGTGGTCTGGTGGCATCCCTGGTGGTCTAGTGGCATCCCTGGTGGTCCAGTGTGGGTATCCTTGGGGGGCTGTGCTGATAATCGATCAGCACAAACCCCCCCTGTCAGAGGAGCAGCCGATCGGCTCTGACAGACGCGAGTGAGGAAAAGCCGATAACCGGCTCTTTTTGTTTACATCGTGATCAGCCGTGATTGGACACGGCTGATCACGTGGTAAAGAGTCTCCGTCAGAGACTCTTTACCTAGATCGGTGTTGCGGGGTGTCAGACTGACTCAATATCCTGAAGACGTCATATGACGTCCAATCAGGATATTGAAACCACTTTGCCGCCGTCCTTTTGTAATAGGGCGGGCGGCAAGTAGTTAAACAAGTGTGATTTAACTGTACTTCTTTCTCGGTCTGATTCATGGTTTCTGACAGCTCTATGGTGTTGTGGTGAGGAGAAAGATAGTAGTAACCCTGACATCCTAGAAGGTGGAGGCTGAGGAGGAATGGGACCTTCTTATTCTAAAAAACAGGTCATGGTCTTCTGGTGAGTTAGCACTTTCTATTAGACACACATGGTGTGATGACGGAGGGGTTGGCTTTTGGATGAGGCGCATTGGAGGAGCGATAAGCAGGAAAATATTGAAGGAGTACTTTCATAAAATTTTTGGACACTTGTTTGTGGCACAGCACTCATATTGGGACATGTATTATTACTTGAGCTTGTTGAATACTGTGTAGCATACACAGCAATGGCTGCTGATTTTTTTTCTGTCAGTCTTTCCATCCATTCTCGTTCATAGGGTGCTTGTGAATAAAGCTTTTAGTACCTGTTATAGCACCTCTGGGTCCACCAGGACTTCTGCCAGGACATACAGAATCTCTACCACTACTTCCAATGGTGCTTGCTGAATCCCTTCCATGACTTCCATAATACCTGGCAATGCTTTTAATGGCACTCACATAATCTCTGCCAGAACTTCCAATGGAGCTCGCAGAATCCCTGCCATGACTTCTAGAATGCTTACTAGTACTTTCATTGGTGCTCAAAGAAAACTAGCTCAACTGATACATCATAAACTCCAATATCGCTGAAAAAAAAGGCTGCCAATGGACAAGTCAATCGTCACTCGATAAGCGCTCTTGCCCGCTGCCTGCCCACCATCAATGCGTGAACCTGACTCCTCTCCTGCTGCCTTTCCCATTGCCAACCCTGATTGTCTTGATCCCTCTTCTTCTGCCTTACCTGTTTCTGACCCAGCTTGTCCTGACCATTCTTCTTCTGCCTTGACTGTTGCAGACCAGGACTTTCCTGACCATTCTTCTCCTGCCTTATCTGTTGCTGGCCCAGCTTGTCCTGGCCATTCTTCTTTTGCCTTGCCTGTTGCAGACCAGAACTTTGCTAACCATTCTTCTTCTGCCTTGTCTGTTGCCGACCTCAGCCTGGACCCAGCCACTCTCTAGCTCCTCCCTGGTGTACATCTCCACATCGCATCTTCCCTGTCCCTGCTCACCCTTTGGTGGGATGATCCTGAAGGCTGTTGTGTAGACTCGACGCCTTGGGTGAGCCAAGGTCACCCAACAAGGGGGTGGTGCGCTAACAACACCAGAGATATCACCATTAAAATAAGCAGCTGAGAGTGTTCATTAAAGTCTGCAAAAAAGACAGCAACCTTCTGGCAAGGGGAGGACTGGGAGCCTTTGGCCTGGGGAGCAAAAACAACCAATTGGCCCTTTCAAGTTGGGGCCAGTTCTATGGGCTAAATAAAATGAACCATGCTGTGTGCCAAGGTGCCACACCGGCTGCTGGGCATGGTGAAAGGTGGGTGTTTGGTAAGGACATGGCTTATTTGATAAACCTTCACATCTTCTAGCAGCAGCTTCCTTTCTTGGCGTTTGCTCACGTCACATCTCATGCCTCGTACACACGACCGGTTTTCGACGACGGGAAAACTGCCATATTTGCCCGCAAAAAAATTAGAACCAACTCTCTTTTTTCCCGTTGTGATTCCCGGCAGTCTTTTTCCCGTTGCGAAAACCGAGGGGAAAAAAACACGCATGCTCAAAACTAAGTAATAGAGATAGCACATTCGTCACGCTGTAACGGACTGAAAAGCATGATGACTGAAAAGCGTGAATCGTCACTCACCAAACTTTTACTAACATGAAGATCAGCAAAAGCAGTCAAAGAGTGGCGCCATTTGAATGGAACTTCCCCTTTATAGTCTCGTTGTACGTGTTGTACGTCACCGCTCTTTGGTTGGGCGGGATTTGGCATAATCGTCTGTATGCAAGGCAGGCTGGAAAGGAATCACGTTGGGAAAAACGTTTTTTTTCCTGACAGGAAAACCGGTCGTGTGTACGAGGCATTAGATCCAAAAGAGAGGATGGTGCAGGAAAACTTCCAAACGCAGGTCTTAAGAAGATAATGCTCAGTATGTGTCAATGACGGCAGGTCAAACTTTGGTGAAAAATCTCCACTCAGGGACAACAGCTCAAGTCATTGTTACTGATCCATGGGGCAAATGCCCTCTAGCCCAGGGTGGTGTTTCAACAGTTTAAATTCATGTTACAATATTTATTATTCTTATTCTGAGTGAAGGGGGGTGGGGCATAGAAAAAATAGCTATTGCTTATTGAGGTTCTTTTTCAAGCAGAGGCTTGGAGACAGCAGAGAATTGGGCTACACTGCATTTAGGGCTCACGCACATGGGCATTTTTACTTTTACATCATACAAACTGGTCGTTTTTGGGCACCTGGGAGGCAGTGGTGCAGCATACAACCCATCGAAATCAATGACAGGCTCTAATAAATGGCGGCTAAACGCTGTTCCAAGTGGGTCTCATGTACATGGACATATGCACCGAGCGTTGACTTTCAACTTTGGGGGCATACATACCTATATGCATATGGCCCTGTACGTGCGTACTGCTTGGAACAGCATACAGCTGCTGTTTTTTTCAGCCTGTCATCTATTTTAACAGGCTACTGACAGCAGGCAGTACGCTGCACCTGTGCCTCCTAGGTGCCCAAAAGACGCTTGGTTTTTTACGCTGTATAAGCTAAACCGCCCATGCACATTAAGCCTTAGGTACAAAACCACAATATTGCATCCCCACTAGTTTCAATTTTTTCTGCCAAACATTTTCATAGTCTTACCTTCTCTCTCCAGTTAGAGCAGTTCTGTAGGATTGTCTACGAGCGGATGGGCAAATCTTTCTGAGTTCAATTCATGGGGGTTAGTCAAATGCTGTTTGAAGTTTGCATACCTTAAAATTAACAGCAAATCCCAATGCAAAACATAGCAGTGCCACCAACTCAAACTCTAAAAGTCCAACCATCCTGATTTTATTATTTATTTTAATATAGTCAGGGCACTGGAGGCAAAGCTGCATGAGTCAGTAGGCTGCCCATCCTTCCACAATGCAGAGGAAAGGGCAGGCAGCAGCAAATGGAGGGGGGTAATTCTACAGCCATGGGTGTCCGCAGGTAGGGGCAAGGGGGGTCAAGTGCCCCCCCTCTGGAATCAGGGATTGGATCGGCACTGTTAAATTCAGTACAGTTGCGTTGCTATGGTGGTGCAGGCAGGCCGCACCCGGGTGACACCCACCAGTGGGGTGACACCATAAAGTTGCTGTCAAGCCCCCTCATCAGTGTAGTGCGACTGTGGGCTCTTTTCGCTGCTCAGTCCAGCAGAGAACTTGGCGGTGCTGTGACAGAAGAAAGGAGAGCTGCGGCCTGTCAGAGGTTTCCCCCGAATGCTCCCCTTTCTCCTGTCAGGGAGAAGAGACGGCGGTTCTCACTAGGTTCCCCACCCAGCTTCCTGCCCCTTGCGTTGCTTTCCTATTGGCCATAACTGAGGGCCAATCAAAGGATACTAGGAGAGGAGAGCAGCATGGGACATGTAGTCCTGAAGATTGATGGCCCCATTTTCCACAGGGAGGAGGCCAAAGCTCTAACAAGAGAGAAATTGAGAGACTGCAGCCTGGAAAAAAGCTGAGGGAGTAAGTGCTACAGCACAAAGAAAGAGTAGTGTGCTGAACCGAAGCCAGAGAGAGACCCACGCTGCCCAGCACCATCAGAGAGAGAGCCATGCTGCCCAGCACCACCAGAGAGAGAGAGCCATGCTGTTCAGTGCCACCAGAGAGAGAGCCACACTGCCCAGCGCCACCAGAAAGAGAGCCATGCTGCCCAGTGCCACCAGAGAGAGAGCCACGTTGCCCAGTGCCGCCAGAAAGAAAGCCATGCTGCCCAGTGCCACCAGAGAGAGAGCCACACTGCCCAGCACCACCAGAGAGAGAGCCACGTTGCCCAGTGCCACCAAAGAGAGAGCCATGTTGCCCAGTGCCACCAGAGAAAGAGCCACGTTGCCCAGTGCCACCAGAGAGAGAGCCATGCTGCCCAGTGCCACCAGAGAGAGAGCCACGCTGCCCAGTACCACCAAAAAGAGAGCCATGTTGCCCAGTGCCACCTGAGAGAGAAAGACTGAGCCATTGCCATTGTACAGACATGCTGCACTACTGACCAGAGTCGCCCCTGGGGAACCCAGAGTGAGCAATCATCCAGCCGGAGGGATCACTGCTGTAGTTTCGCTGGGTCTGGTAAGAGGGCCTGTCAGCCATTATCCATTACTTATCCTACGGACTGTACTATGTCTGCAGTCTCTGACCATGATAATGTGATAATGACATTGTCGAAAACAGGTGGCGCATGGGTGACCCTAAAATGATACCCCCCCGAAAAAAGTTCTGTGAATTCCCATGTCTACAGACAGGTAAAAAGGGTAAGCAACAGCAAAATGTTGGTGTTGAATCCTGCAGCCATAGTTTGACAACCCCTCTCCAATGTAGGACCATCCAAAAAATTTAAAAATTACAGGCACGCCTAAAAGGAGTGGTAAAGGTGCTACTACGTTGAAGTAGACCGTGGCAACCATTAGCAATGTGATCTTCTACCCCTCTTCCACCTTTAACTTCTCCTCCTCCTCCTGATTATGGCATGAGGCCAGGCTCTTGAGAGCTGGGGGGTTTTCACTCGCCAGTTTCTCATCCTTCAGGATGTTTGCCTCCCTTAGAACCCTTTTAAAGAGGTGGTTAAAATGGTGAGCTACAACGAGGCAAGCATTGTTGACATGATCTCTCTTGTGCTCCTCTTGGAGCACACACTGTGTGGCCTAATGGATGTGATCCTTTACAAATAATGTTTACTGCAACTCCTTCGAGATTTAGCACAACGTTTCGGGCTTGAGTGGTCCAGCATTTACTTCTCAATAGCCTGTCCCCACCAAGTGTATGTGCATTAAAGCCATACTCCAGCTATGGATATTTTTAAATGGTTACATTGGCCCAGCTTGGATCAATGTAATGTAACGCTACCCCCTCAGGAGTAGGGTGACCACGTGTCCCGGATTGCCCGGGACAGTCCCGCATTTTGCAGGTCTGTGCCGGGCACCTTCATTCCAGGACAATACAGTGTCCCGGAATGAAACTGACACAGCCACCCCCCAAGCCAAACTAATCCCCCCAAAAAGGCCGCCACATCACTGCTTTACTCACTGAGAGTACTTGTCCTGGCCGGGAATGCCTGGAGGAGCACAATCCCGCCCCCTGATTGTGATTGGAGAAATCATAATTCCTGCCTCTTTTTTGGGGAAGGGAGGGTGTCCCTGAATTGTAGTTTGGAAATGTGGTCACCCTACTCAGGAGCCGCTGGTTGATTTGGGATCGGCGTATTAAGTTACCTCTAATTAGTTGTCTAGGGTGATAGCAGTGAGTAGAGCAGTAAACGAATGTCCAATCAGCGAAATAGGTTTTCTGAATGCTTTATTTCTCGGCCCAACATGACCAACATCAACATGAGGTAGGACAGGAAAGGTTGATGAGGTAAGAAAACCTTGCAGTATCAGGCTTGGATAGAAGACGAGCAATCCTGCTCTCAGTAGTAGTAGATACAGTTCGTCGCCACTCCAGCCAGAGTGGGTGAAGTGCCCTCGGACAGACCCCTGCCACAGGCCTGGCAGCCGAAGTGTCACTTTAAGGATGCCGGGAGGAGCAGGTCTCTGCCACAGACCTGGCTCTGAGGGAGCCTCTGCCACAGGCCTAGAACTTGGATGAGCTAAATGGTTGAGCTTATCCTCCCAGTAAATTTGCGCTAGGGTCATCGGTTGACAGTGGAAATGTACCTGTCAATGTCCCGGTCACCAGATCCCCGATGGTTCGTTCCAGCCCCTTTGGACAACCTGCCTCTGGGTTCTCCTCAAGCCGATCCCCCACCGAACGGCACACAGCCTGGGATCTCCTTAGCAGAAGGGGGACACAGTCAGTCACTGGGGCCCCTCTGTGGCATCAGTTGCTCCGGGCCAGGAGGCCCAGAGTCAGGAACTCCGCATTTCGCGCGACCCCAGGCCAGGTAGGCCATAGTGGTGGGGCCCGCGATGTGCGCACACCCTAAAGGTGGGTGCCGCACCTGGAACCAGGAACCCGCGAAGAACCAAGAACAACGGCTTCCGCCACAGAAATACCCCCTCCCAGCATGCACAGCGAGGCTCAACTCCTCTCATTGGCTGCTGGAAAGAAGCGGCTCCGCCTGGATCCCCTCTGGCGCCATCTGCTGTCTAGAGATGAGACCATATCTCTGGACATACAGACTGACCCACAGGACAATCCAGAATTGGCGACAGCCAATTTTAACACAATCAAGAATGAGAGCAACTTACCTCTCTCATTCTCCCACTAACTTTAGCGTAGTGCCCTTTCTGAAAGTAAAGGGGGCACTACATACTCCTCCCACTTGAAATGACACTGTCCCCAGTGTCCTAAGGTATTCAAGCCTGAATGCCAGCCTGATACTTGCTAACAGTATAGAAAAAGTAGGAAAAAGAAGAGGAAACAAAATTGTAAACATTAAATTACAATATTGTCAATTTAAATAACATATGACATTACACACATACACAGCCCTATCTATTTATGCTGCCCATTTTCCGCAGTGTTGATAGTAGGTGGGTCCAGAACCTGCATAAAAATATAAAAGAGAGCATACAAAATATACATCCTAATATATTAAGAACACTTCTATATACAATTCTCCAAGGTCAGAAGTGAGGCTGCACGCTCGGGCCCGAACGCAAAATCTCCCTTTCCTCCCATGGAGTGTAAGTGCTGAGGATAATTTACCCTTTCCTCTGTTGCAAGAAATATAAAAATATAAACCAAATATACATTTTTATCCTGCAATGAAATGTTGCAGAACACTGCCCCTAGCGGTCAGTGCGCTGGTACTGCAGCAGTCCAAGTTCAATTGCAAATAAGTAGCAGCAAAAAGGAAGTAAAAACATTTATTTTCTCACTGAATCTTACGGTGCTGCTGTGGAGAAGTTGGCAAGGACCCCCTCTAACTGACTGAACCCAATCCCCCCAAAGTTCTTCACATAAGCCTTGATGTGGATCCGGAGAGGCCAGGTGGAAAGGGGAAACAGGGAGAAAAACACTTAAGTGGGGGCGAGAAGAACCCTTGTCCAAAACTTCTGGAAAGTTAGTAGGTCAGGCAAACTTGACATGCAGCTCACTTGTAGCAGCGCGGGTCCGGCAGGATAATAATGGTACCATCCGCTGTGGTTGTGGTGGTTGAAAACACCAGGTCCTCTCTCCCTGGAGACTTCAGCACGACCCGATCGCTGTAGATATGCCGGCCCCAGCTCCAGGCTCGATGACAGCACTCAAAATGGGCATTTAAATAGGACAAGCCCAAATCTGCACCCACGAGAATACAAGGTGCTTTCAAGTGTGTCCATTTGGCCTCCTGTTCCTGGTCAATCTGCTTTAACAGGGAAGGTGGCACGTATGGGTACTCATACCCGTGATTGGCAGCAACTCTCTGTATTACCAGGCGCTGCAGCCTGGCCAATCTTGGCAAATGGCGTGGGTCCTCGCGTCCCGGCAGCACTATTGCGTCAAAATAGCGTGATACCGTAAAATCAGTTTAATAACACACTAAAATCTTCAAATATAGCACTCACATGAATCTAAAAAAATAGAGCAATACACTGCACAGGAAACACTCGTTCAGAGATGAACCGAAAACCGAGTATATTGGTCGCGGTGGACCCAAGGTGTCCACTGATCGCTCACCACTGTTCCTTCCTGGATCGCTGCTTCCTTGATCGGCCTTGATATGTCACACATTCACTTCAGATGGTTGCCGCACAGCCACATCCCGACATGTTTCGTCATAAAGACTTAGTCATGAGATTGATCAATCCCATGACTAAGGGTCCTTTCACACGGAGCGGACCGTTTTTGTGTCCGCTCCGTGTGTCCACAAAAGCTCAGCGGGGATCCTCCGTAATCCCCGCTGAACTGTCGGCGGATAGGGCGGTCCCCGCACACAGTGCAGAGACCGCCCTGTCTCTCCTCCGCTCTCCCCTATGGGGAATCGGATGAAGACGGACCGTCTGTCCGTCTTCATCTGATCCGTTCCGCCGGACGGAAGAAAAATAGGGTTTTCTTCCGTCCGAAAAAACGGATCCTGACGGACGCGGATGGTTGCGGACGTTAGCGGATGCTCCATCCGCTAACGGACGCAATCCCATAGGGATGCATCCCAATGCGATCCCATAAGGATGCATTACTTGTAATAAATGGACGAACGGTCCGCTAATGTGAAAGGGGCCTAAGTCTTTCATGACTTACCCCATGAGTCATAAAAGACTTACCCCATGAGGTGAAACCTTGCATGGGGCTCCAGACTAAGGGCGATTGATGGTTATTTAGTATTTCTTCCATTTGCGAATAATCGCTCCAAAAGTTGTCTCCTTCTCACCAAGCTTCTTGCTGATGGTCTTGTAGCCCATTCCAGCCTTGTGCAGGTCTACAATCTTCTCCCTGACGTCCTTTGACAGCTCTTTGGTCTTGGCCATGAGGTTTGAATAGAAGAAAGATTCTGTGGACAGGTGTCTTTTATAAACATTGTTGTCGTTAGGAGTACCTTCTTAGATTGACACGACTAATCTGTGTACCAATCGAGCACCTACTTTAGACAGTCTGTGGAAGCCAGAATTATTGTTGGTTGGTAGGGGGTCAAATACTTATTTTACTCACTGAACTGCAACTCCATTTATAACATTTGTATCGTGTGTGTGTTTTTTCTGGATTTTTGGTTGATATTCTGTCTCTATCTTTTAGAAAAGGCCTATGATAAAAATGATAGACCCTTCGCTTATTTGTAAGTGGGCAAACATACAAAATCTGCAGGGGATCAAATAATGATTTTCCCCACTGTATATCGTATATACTCACATATAAACCGAGTTTTTCAGCACACTTTTTTGTGCTGAAAAAGCCCCCCTCGGCTTATACTTGAGTCTCCCTGCCTCACTGTGCCCATCTGCAGCCTTTTGATCTCCCGGCGCTGTGACATGCGGCCGCCCAGTGTAACAAAGCCTCGCCTTCTCCTCATCAGTGATAGGCTGAACAATAACTCACTGCTGGGACGATGAGGAGGAGGGGCTTTGTTACACTGGACAGCCGCCGACTAGGCTGCATGTCACAGCGCCCGGGAGATCAGGTACATGAGGCAGGGAGATGGGCACAGTGAGGAAGGGAGATTGGCACAGTGAGGCATGCAGATGGGCACAGTGAACCTGCAAATGGGCACAGTGAGGCTGCAGATGGACACAGTGAGGCTGCAAATGGGCACAATGAGGCTGCAGATGGGCATTGTTGACCCTCTTTTCCACTTATAGTAGCTGCTGCATTTCTCACCCTAGGCTTATACTCGAGTCAATAAGTTTTGCCATTTTTTTGTGGTAAAATTAGGTGCCTCGGCTTATATTCGGGTCGGCTTATACTCGAGTATATGTATGTATATATATATATATATATATATATATATATATATATATATATATATATATATACAGTATATTTATATAAATATAATATTATTATTATTTTTATTTATTCTTTGATATATATATATATATATATATATACACACATATATATATACACACATATATATATATATATATATATATATACAGTATATATGGGCCAGATTCACGTAGGTGAGCGGCGGCGTAACGTATCGTAGATACGTTACACCGTCGCAAGTTTTCATCGCAAGTGCCTGATTCACCAAGCACTTGCGATGAAAACTACGCCGGCGGCCTCCGGCGCAAGGCGGGCCAATTCAAATGGGCGTGTGCCATTTAAATTAGCCGCGCTCACGTGCCAGACCTACTGCGCATGCTCAGTTGCGCAATTCCCGTCGTGCTTTGCGCGCCGTGATGTAATTTTTTCAAACGGCGACACGCGTAGCGTAATTCCGTATTCCCGAACGGCTTACGCAAACGACGTTCATTTTTAAATTTTGACGTGGGAACGACGGCCATACTTTAGACAGCAATACGTTTGCTGACTAAAGTTAGGGCACCAAAAAAAACGACTAAGTTTGCGACGGGAAACTAGACTAGCGGCGACGTAGCGAACGCGAAAAACCGCTGTGGATCGTCGTAACTCCTAATTTGCATACCCAACGCTGGTTTACGACGCAAACTCCCCCCAGCGGCGGCCGCGGTACTGCATCCTAACATCCGACAGTGTAAAACAATTACACCTGTCGGATCTTATGGACATCTATGCGTAACTGATTCTATGAATCAGTCGCATAGATAGAAACAGAGATACGACGGCGTATCAGGAGAAACGCCGTCGTATCTCTTTTGTGAATCTGGCCCTATATATATATATATATATATATATATATATATATATATATATATATATATAATATTATTATTAATTGTATTTATTCTTTTATTTTTTTATATATATATTATATTGGACATTTTTTAATTGTTGTAAATAAATAGTGAATTTTCCTTGAATAGCTGTTTTTTCTGCCCATACTGCCCTGTCTATCAATAACGTCACCGTATAGCGTGCACTCAGCTTAATAATCGGCGAGATTCCTCCGCTGCACTATAAGTCTACAGATCTCAGCGTATTTCTTGCCCTTGCCTTCCTCTCCAGCAGCCTTGTGCTGCATTTTGCATGAGCCATATCCAGGTCATTAGCATTTTAGCATATGCAAGACTTGACAGAACTGATAAGAAACCAGATGGGCCTTTTTTTTTTTTTTTCTTTGCACCACTTGGGACCTGAAGAAACAAGATTGATTGTGGAGGGCAAGAAAGAGAAAGAGAGAAAGAGAGAAAGAGAGGGGGGGCTTCTTCCATAACCAACTGCAGGCCTTTCTGTTGCACCTGAAGATTGAATCTGAAAAGGCAACCTTCGTAGGTAAAGTCTTCTTCCCTGTTCTTCTTCTTCTTCCTTGCTCATGTCTTATTTCCATTTCTTCCATTCTTTCTTGTGGAAGTCAGATTTGCTCTCCAGTTGTTGTAGGACACTATGCATCAACCCCCCCCCTCCTCCTCACCACCACCAACTCCCCCCCACCACCACCGCACTACGCTTGTCATTCTTATACCGTGACTACCTCCCCTAATCTGCTGCAAGGAGGTTGCAGCTGAGAAAAGAGGTGGAGGGAAAAAGGAGGGGTAGCAAAAATAAAAAAGTCTTTGTGTAAGGAAAGCAAAAAAAAAAAAAAATTTAAAGAGTGGTCTGCATGCCAATTCTGTGTTCATAATCATATGATTTTTATTTATTTTTGCAAGTGACTAGTCATCATCTAAAAAAAAAAAAAAAAAAAAATATAATAATAATGATAATATGTATAGAAAATTCAACCCCCCCCCCAGCCACCAGCAGGTCATTCATGTCGGAGCGGCTGTTAAGGCAAAGAGACTCAACTACCACCTGCTGGGGTGTGCAAGTGAGGCCACATATGCTTATGTGATGTCCCCATAAGGAAGGGCGGTGGGTGTTGGGGGGGGTTGGGGGGGGTTGGGGGGCTGGGGAAGAGACATTTATACAGCTCTATGCATCACGCAGGACAATAGGAGCGCGTGTGTTTACCAAGATAGGGGTATGGCATGCTGTCATTTTCATAAATGATGCATCACGGGTATGCATGGCTGCCTCCTAATTTTATGTACAGTAGGGCAAACGAGGTGAAATCCGCAGTACAGCGAAGTGTTAACACTATATAGCTTACGGCGGCTACAAACCAACATTATAAGCCTCGTGTATTAGCGAAGCAAAGTAGTAACATTTTTTTTTTTTTTTTACCGTCTAAGAGCGTTAAGAGCGGGATCATACACCCAATATAGATGACTTACTGAGTTGGCGTAGTAAAAAGCTCCCAGCAAATTAACAATGGCATCTTGCAACACAATTATTATTTTTTTCCTCTCTCTTAGGGGGAAAAAAAAAATAAAAAATCACTCACCCATATACAAAAATGTTTCCGCCAAAGCAAAGTTGTGTTTTTTTTTTTTTATCTTAGAGGAAGCCATTTTGAAAGTATTCCCCAATCAACACTGCCGTTAAATAAAACATGAACAAATCTCCAATGTACAATTCTGTAAATGGACAGAAGGCTTAATATAGTCTGCTTCTTTTTTTTTTTTTTTCTTTTTACATTAAGGTAAAAGGCAGATAAGTGTATTTTGAAAAAAATAAATAAAAATAAAAAAACATGGTTGTATTTAGTGAAGATTATAGACAATATTATAGAAACTCAGACAGATGGGGGCAGATGGTTAGACCAAAAGAATTAAAACTAGAGCAGGGATAATTAAGAGAAAAAATAATTTATAATCTGCATGTGGTGAAA
>NC_053492.1:20666043-20736043 GCF_905171775.1 Rana temporaria
ATTTATAATTTAACTTATGTGCCTTAAAAGTCCAGTTAGGGGACATTTTCTCTTTTCGTCCAGTCATTTGGATGTGGCACAATACAGAGACACACCCATCGATATTTAGTAGTGCTCATAGATTAAAAGATAAATTACTAACATTGCAAATTTAAAAGAAACATGAATAAGTGGAAAAAAGTAAGTATTGCTTAAAAAAAAATAAAAAATAAAATAAAAAATAAAACTTAAAGCTGTCCATACACTAGTAGAATTTCAATGAAAATTTCAAATTTTAAGAACAGTTTTCAAGATATTAGTGGGGCCAAATGAACAACCAATTTTCAAATGTAGTAGAAAAAGAAGCTCAGGTTAGAAAATTTAAATGGCACAAACAAATCTCCAACGGTAAATGTGTTTTTTAATTTGGGGAAAGTCCATTTGTTCCAAAATCGAAAATAAATCTTAAAATTTTGCAGCACTGTTAAAACAATATTCATCAAGTCATCGAATGCACTGAGAACTGTTTGTTCAAAAATCTATTAGTGTATGGCTAGCTTTAACCTGCAGTTTTATTTTTTATTTTTTTTTAACCATAGGGTTTGGTAGTACAATCATATACTATGAGGTGAGTCTATAATATTTTTCTAAATGGTAATTAAAAATTCAATAAAAATATCAGGCCATTATGGCAGGTAAAGTGATATACAATCTAAAAATCAGTTTGCAGTTATACAGAACTTTTAATGTGTTAAGAGTATTTGAAATCCAATTAACCACTTAACCCCCGGACCAATATGCTGGCTAAAGACCCAAGGGGTTTTTACAGTTCGGGACTGCGTCGCTTTAACAGACAATTGCGCGGTCGTGCGACGTGGCTCCCAAACAAAATTGGCGTCCTTTTTTCCCCACAAATAGAGCTTTCTTTTGGTGGTATTTGATCACCTCTGCGGTTTTTATTTTTTGCGCTATAAACAAAAATAGAGCGACAATTTTAAAAAAAATGCAATATTTTTTACTTTTTGCTGTAATAAATATCCCCCAAAAACATATATAAAAAAAAAAATGTTCCTCAGTTTAGGCCGATACGTATTCTTCTACCTATTTTTGGTAAAAAAAATCGCAATAATCGTTTATCGGTTGGTTTGCGCAAAATTTATAGCGTTTACAAAATAGGGGATAGTTTTTTTGCATTTTAATTTTTTTAATTTTTTTTACTAGTAATGGCGGCGATCAGCGATTTTTTTCGTGACTGCGACATTATGGCGGACACTTCGGACAATTTTGACACATTTTTGGGACCATTGTCATTTTCACAGCAAAAAATGCATTTAAATTGCATTCTTTATTGTGAAAATGACAGTTGCAGTTTGGGAGTTAAACACAGGGGGCGCTGTAACATTTAGGGATCACTGTGTATGTGTTTACTAGTGTAGGGGTGTGTGGCTGTAGGACTGACACCATCGATCGAGTCTTCCCTATAAAAGGGATGACTCGATCGATGCGCAGCCACAGTGAAGCACGGGGAAGCCGTGTTTACATACGGCTCTCCCCGTTCTTCAGCTCCGGGGAGCGATCGCGGCAGAGCGGCTAAAAACAAATAGCCGCGCCGTCGTCCCGGATCGCTCCCCGAGCGGACCCGACCTCCGCATGTACCAGGGGGGTTCCCGATCGGACCCCCCACCCACGTCTAGCAGAGGACGTACAGGTACGTGGATGTGCCTGTCCGTGCCATTCTGCCGACGTAAATGTACATGAGGAGGTCGGGAACTGGTTAAATCCCCCATTTTATTTTCAATTTCTCTTTATTAATCTTTTTACCAAATACAAAAAAAACACGTCATTTATACATGATTCCTTTAACCACTTCCCGCCCAAGGACGTCATATGATGTCCTGGACTTTCAGTGGGGATATCTGAAAGATGCCTGCAGCTACAGGCATCATTCAGATATCCATCTTTTCAGCCGCCAATTCTGTGCACCATAAGAACGATCATAGCGGCAGTTCCACCACTTGATTGTTCTTATAGGCGACGGGAGGGGACTTTCCCCCCCTCCTGCCGCCATCCGGTGCTTCTCCGGGCTCTCCCGTGCCATCGGAGACCCGGAGAAACCATTTGCCGGCACAGGATGGGAGGCATAGAGATGACTGGTGACCAGATGGTCACCAGTCATCTCTATGATCGTCGGAGGCCCGGGCGCGATGTTATGACTTCACGCCCGGGTACCGGAATGTAAACAAAGCCGCAATCGCGGCTGTCGGCATTGGAGATCCGTGAAATTTTTATCACAATCTCATGCTTTCCAGCCTGGAGAGATGTGGGGTCTTATTGACCCCGCCTCTCTCCATAAAGAGGACCTGTCACTAACCATTCCTATTACAAGGGATGTTTACATTCCTTGTAATAGGAATAAAAGTGATCAAAAAACGTATTTTTTTAAAAGTGTAAAAATAAAATCATTTTTTTTAACGCCCCTATCGCCAGTAGCTCGCGCTGAGAAGCGAACGCACACTCAAGTCCCGCCCACATATGTAAACGCCGTTCAAACCACACATGTGAGGTATATTGCTAGCGTTAGAGCGCCAGCAATAATTCTAGCACTGTAACTCTAAACTGATAACCTGTAAAAAAAAAATAAGCAACGCCTATGAAGATTTTTAAGTACTGAAGTTTGGCGCCATTCCATGAGTGTGCGCAATTTTAAAGCGTGACATGTTGGGTATCTATTTACTCGGCGTAACTTCATCTTTCACATTATACAAAAAATTGGGCTAACTTTACTGTTTTGTTATTTTTTAGTTCATGAAACCGTTTTTTTTCCCCAAAAAAATGCGTTTGAAAAATTATTGCGCAAATACCGTGCGAGATAAAAAGTTGCAATGGCCGCCATTTTATTCCCTAGGGTGTCTGCTAAAAAAACATACATAGTGTTTGGGGGTTCTGAGTAATTTTCTTGCAAAAAAAATTATGATTTTTGCATGTAGGAGAGAAGTGCCAAAATAGGCACGTTATGGAATTGGTTAAAATTTACATCATTCCTTTTTTCAATATACGGAATCTTACTAACTTTATATTGGTTACTTTGGGCCAAATCCACAAAAGAGATACTCCGGCGTAAGCCGTCGTATCTCTGGTTCTAACTTTGGAACTGATCCTCAGAAGCAGTTTTCCAAAGTTAGGCAGAAGATCCGACATCTGTAAGGGACTTACACTGCCGGATCTTAGGATGCAGTACCGCATCCGCCACTGGGGGCATTTCGAGTCGAAATGCCTCTTCTGGTATGCAAATTAGCACTTAGGGCGATCCACAAAGCTTTTCTGCTTCGTTTTTTCGCCGTAAGTTTTAGTTTGCCAAGTGTAAAACTAGGGCTGCTTTTACATGGTCTAAAGTTAGTAACACCATGTAAAAGCCCATTCAAGCGACGGCATTTGGTATGCATTCCCGAGGGAGAATTCCACGGCAATTTGTAAAATCAAAACCGGCATGGGTTCCCCCCCAGGAGCATACCAGGCCCTTAGGTCTGTTATGGGTTGTAAGGAGACCCCCCCTCCGCCGACGTAGGGGGTCCCCCTACAATCCATACCAGACCCGTATCCAAAGCACGCTACCCGGCCGGTCAGGAATGGGAGTGGGGACGAGCGAGCGCCCCCCCCCCCTCCTGAGCCGTGCAAGGCCGCATGCCCTCAACATGGGGGGGTTGGGTGCTCTGGGGCAGGGGGGCGCACTGCGGGCCCCCCCACCCCAGAGCACCCTGTCCCCATGTTGATGAGGACAGGACCTCTTCCCGACAACCCTTGCCGTTGGTTGTCGGGGTCTGCGGGCGGGGGCTTATCGGAATCTGGGAGTCCCCTTTAATAAGGGGCCCCCAGAAACCGGCCCCCCACCCTAAGTGAATGGATATGGGGTACATCGTACCCCTATCCATTCACCTGGAGGCAAAAAGTTAAAGTTATTAAACACACAACACAAGGGTTTTTAAAATAATTTATTATTCTGCTCCGGAGGCCCCCCCTGTCTTCTTTATTAGCTCTATTACCAGGGGGGGCTTCTTCTTCCACTCTCCGGGGGTCTTCTTCCACTCTCCGGGGGTCTTCTTCCACTCTCCGGGGGGGGTTTCTTCTTCCGCTCTCCGGGGGGGGGGCTTCTCCGCTCTCCGGGGGTCTTCTTCTCTCTTCGCCGCTCTCCGCTGTTGACTCGGCGAACCCCGGTTCTTCTCCAGCTGTCCGGTGCCTTCTCCTTCAGCGCTGGCTGCCTGCTATCTTTGTGTGTTAGCTCAATTACTAACAGGCAGCCAGCGCGGTCTTCTGTGACGTCAGGTTCTTCTTCTCCCCTCTTCCGATGTTGACTCGTAGCCTCTTGTCACTGCAATGATGGAAGCGCGCCTTGCATCCCATTTATATAGGCATCACCGTCCCATCATGCTCCGGTAGGTACCCACGTGGGGTGGCCCGCAGTGCGCCTCTATATTCATCCCATTTTTTCCATAATTCTGACGTTTGACTATTTATATATCCTTCTTCTCTTTATCTGTATCGTATTTCACTCAGTTCACATATCCAATCCGCTAAGTTTGGATTTGTATTTTCTCTCCAATTACGGGATATGATTGTTGAAGATTGAAGAAGCATATCCTTCTTTATACTATTTGTTGAATCTGGAGTCAGAGATAGCAGTAGAATATCTAAACCTAGATTCCTCTCTACTCCCGACACTTTCCAATATATTTCATGAACCTTTTCCCAAAAATTTCTCACTAAATGGCATCCATACCAAAAATCCCCCGTTTTGGCATGGTTCAAGATTTTTTTTTTTTTTTTTTTACCTGTATTTTTTTATTTACTTTTATCATATCTACATTATTTGATTTCATGTATATCTAACTTTTGTACCTATTGACCCCCACCCGTGTTGTCTCAGATCATTTGATACAATGATTCATAAATGTAATACAAAGTCACATAAATCAATGCACTGGCAATGCCAATAGGGCAGCCCACTTTTTTGGGGATTGGGGGATTAATATGTATCCATAGGCGTGCGCACAGGGTGTGTCGGAAGTGCCTGGGCACACCCTAATCACCCCATGAGCATTAAAGTTATTGCTCTGGGAAGATGGGAAAGATCTTATGTGGTGTACGGACAAAATTTAGCAATCCATTTAATTAGTATCAAATGAGACAGACTCCTTTACTATAGAGTTGATGGTAGCTTTAAAAAGGAGATGGTACACTCACATTATAAAGTGTATGCTTATCTTTAGATGTGGCGACTGCATACATTTTCTTTATTTATGCTGTTTTCTTTTATTTTTCACCTGGTGATCCTGCCGGTAACACCATTCCTGTCCTAGTCTTGTTGCCCAAACTTTATCAGGACAACGGAAACCAGACAGGACTACATGCGCCTCCTCCTCGTTTCATCAGGCCATCTTAATGCATGGGCAAGTGCATGGGGGCCCCATAAAAATCTTGCATTACATGATATTTGCCAACTGTCCCGGATTTGCTGGGACAGTCACGGTTTTTATTGAAGCTGTCGTGGGATGTCCATGTCCCAGGCATTGTCCCGGACCCTGTACTGTGCCACCCTGACCCCAGTTTTATGCCCTCCTCTATACTGTCTTTGTCCCACTGTACTGTATGTACAGGGGGGGGGGTCTTTACACACTTTTTTATATTTAATAGAGTTAAAAAAAGTGTGCAAACATTTAGCAATGTAGCCACCCTGCCTTGGTCCCACTGTGTGTAGGAACGTAGCCACTTTGCCTTGGTCCTATTGTATATAAGAACATAGCCACCTTACTTTGGTCCCGCTGTATGTAGGAACATACCAGAAACTGTTTGCAATAAATGGGGGGAATGAATCAAAGATAATAAATCTGGAATGGGTTTAAATATTTTATTACTTTCACATAATGCACCGTCCATGACTATATTGCACTATTAAAGAAATAGATAAACATATATGTTTCACAGATTAATTGGGGGACAGGGTACGTGGGCAGTGACCCAAATATATAAATGCAATGAGTACAGCAAGCTGTACTATATTGTTGAGACATAAAATAGATATCACATATTAAAATGGAAATTACATCACATGACACTGCAATGATAATACATCAATGCATGAGATATAGAGCTCTACGCGTTTTGCGACTGTTGGTCGCTCATCAGGAGCAGGCATGCATTACATTGGTTATCTGGAACGACATAAGCACATAGCTGGTTAAACGGGGCATCCAACATATGTGGGGGCTGAGGACTCATCAAAAAGCCCCAGATGGTACTCATCAGGTTGCCGATTGCCGCTGGCACTAGAGTGAAGCTCCGGATGGACCCCAGGATTGGGGTGGACACTGCCGGGGACTAGGGCTGGAGAATGAGGGGTGCAGGGCCCGTCAGGAGAGCGCACCCAGGTGGCACAGGCATGGGGCATGGTGTATTGAATGCACTGTGGTCGGTAAGGAATGATGGCTCTATTGGAAATAAATGAAGAATGTATTATGTTTGAATGGGATATGAAGATATGATGAAAAGGAAAAAGGGGGGGGGGGAGAACAAGCAAAGGAGAAGGAAAAAAGAAAAAAGAAAGGAGAAAAGGAAAGAGACAAAAAAAGGGAGAAAAAAGGGGGATGGGGAAGAAAGACAAAGAGAAATGAGAATATAGAGATAGTGAAGTGAGGTGAAGGTACTGGGTGTGGTGAGGTATAGGAGAGAGGAAGAGGATCACCTGTGAGTTCCGAGTGTGCTGAATGGAGTGATGACATGTGAAGAGGCAAATGCCTGTACCTGCCATGGGTGACACCCTCTTATAGGGACCACCGCCCCAATGTAACCGCCCAGAGACACGCATACGAGGGGGAGGAGAAGGGAGGCGCCTACATTGGTGCGGGGTAACCGCCCAATGATGCGGCGCCGTTTGACTCCTGTAACCCCTCGTGGATGGTATACCAATGCACCGCACGGAGACCTAGTTCCGTGTCAGGTGATGGAGGCGTGACATCGACACGCACTGCCCGCCCATCCATCCGTGCGTCTTTGGAGCACAGGACGGAGAGCGTGTGCAGTGAGTGTTGCTGCCCCCGGATAGGACCACACCCCACTGGGGGCCGGAGGTGCCAACACCCTTAGCCAGACAGCGCCAGGGAACCTGTGAACAGATGTGGAATGGCCCAAAATACCCAGCCGTACTCAAAATGTGACAGATACTAATGAAACAGTTGTATGCACATTGCTGCTAGCACTTAGAAAAACAACAATAATGCAGTACTGGATATTAACACAAAATAGACAAGAATGTAGTCCCGTAAAATACATGCTTCCATCCCTAGTTATAGTATATAAAATGGGCGGGGGGAGGGTTGGTTGGGACTTTAAATGAGGTAATGGGTCAATTACCTCCATCCCTAATTAGGTATAACAACTAACGTACACTGCTCATTCATGAAAAATAAATGACAGGGCCATTAGGTAGGGGACGTGTATGGATTATTTTTGGAGAATAAGGGTATTTAGTGTCACTTTAAGATGACAGCCCTGGACCCCGCACCTTGAAAAAACAAGTCGGCAATTCCAGTTGCCATTTTTTCTCTCCTGATGAGATCTCTGTACGTTTTTGTGGGAAGTTCTTTTCATTCATTCAGCTTTGCCACATCTGTTAGAACAGGGGTCTTGAATTAAAATTCAAGGAGGTCCGGTCACTAAAATTTTCTTTGGGCCGAGGTCCGAATCTCAAGTCCCCATTTTTTCCCATCACAGCGCCCCTTTATATCAGGTGCCCCCATCACAGCGCCCCTTTATATCAGGTGTCCCCATCACAGCATCCCTTTAAATCAGGTGTCCCCATCACAGTGCCCCTTTACATCAGGTGTCCCTATCACAGCACTCCTTTACATCAGGTGTCCCCATCACAGCACCCCTTTACATCAGGTGTCCCCATCACAGCACCCTTTACATCAGGTGTCCCCATCACAGCACCCCTTTACATCAGGTGTCCCCATCACAGTGCCCCTTTACATCAGGTGTCCCTATCACAGCACCCTTTACATCAGGTGTCCAATCACAGTGCCCCTTTACATTAGGTGCCCCCATCACAGTGCCCCTTTACATCAGGTGTCTCCATCACAGCACTCCTTTACATCAGGTGTCCCCATCACAGCACCCTTTACATCAGGTGTCCCCATCACAGCACCCCTTTACATCAGGTGTCCCCATCACAGCACCCTTTACATCAGGTGTCTCCATCACAGCACTCCTTTACATCAGGTGTCCCCATCACAGCACCCCTTTACATCAGGTGTCCCCATCACAGCACCCCTTTACATCAGGTGTCCCCATCACAGCACCCCTTTACATCAGGTGTCCCCATCACAGCACCCTTTACATCAGGTGTCCCCATCACAGCACCCCTTTACATCAGGTGTCCCCATCACAGTGCCCCTTTACATCAGGTGTCCCCATCACAGCACCCTTTACATCAGGTGTCCAATCACAGTGCCCCTTTACATTAGGTGCCCCCATCACAGTGCCCCTTTACATCAGGTGTCTCCATCACAGCACTCCTTTAAATCAGGGATCCCCATCACAGCGCCCCTTTACATCAGGTGTCCCCATCACAGTGCCCCTTTACACCAGGTGTCCATATCACAGCACCCCTTTACATCAGGTGTCCCCATCACAGCACCCCTTTACATCAGGTGTCCCCATCACAGCACCCCTTTACATCAGGTGTCCCCATCACAGCACCCCTTTACATCAGGTGTCCCCATCACAGCACCCTTTACATCAGGTGTCCCCATCACAGCACCCTTTACATCAGGTGTCCCCATCACAGCACCCCTTTACATCAGGTGTCCCCATCACAGCACCCCTTTACATCAGGTGTCCCCATCACAGCATCCTTTACATCAGGTGTCCCCATCACAGCACCCTTTACATCAGGTGTCCCCATCACAGTGCCCCTTTACATTAGGTGTCCCCATCACAGTGCCCCTTTACATCAGGGGTCCCCATCACAGCGCCCCTTTACATCAGGTGTCCATATCACAGTGCCCCTTTACACCAGGTGTCCCCATCACAGTGCCCCTTTACATTAGGTGTCCCTATCACAGCACTCCTTTAAATCAGGGGTCCCCATCACAGCACCCCTTTACATCAGGGGTCCCCATCACAGTGCCCCTTTACATCAGAGGTCCCCATCACAGTGCCCCTTTACATCAGAGGTCCCCATCACAGCACCCCTTTACATTAGGGGTCCCCATCACAGCGCTCATTTACATCAGGCATTCCCATCAGAGTGCCTCCTTACATCAGATGTCCCCATCAGAGTCCCTCTTAACATAAAATGTGCCCATCAGCGTGCCCCTTAACATAAAATAAGGGTCATACTGATGGGCACATTTTATGTTAAGGGACACTCTAATGGACAAGTTTTATGTTAAGGGACATCCTGATGGGCACATTTTATATGAAGGGGCACTCTGATGGGCACAAGAAAATGTGCCCCTTAACATAAAATCTGCCCATCAGAGTGCTCCTTAATACAAAAAGGGCCCATCAGTGTTGCTCTTAAAATAAAATATGCCCATCAGAGTGCTCCTTAACAATAAATGTTCCCATCAGCATGCCCCTTAACATAAAATAAGGGTCACGCTGATGGGCACCTTTTATGACATAAAAGGTGCCCATCAGCGTGACCCTTATTTTATGTTAAGGGGCATGCTGATGGGAACATTTATTGTTAAGGAGCACTCTGATGGGCACATTTTATATGAAGGGGCACTCTGATGGGCACAAGAAAATGTGCCCCTTAACATAAAATCTGCCCATCAGAGTGCTCCTTAATACAAAAAGGGCCCATCAGTGTTGCTCTTAAAATAAAATATGCCCATCAGAGTGCTCCTTAACAATAAATGTTCCCATCAGCATGCCCCTTAACAAAAAATAAGGGTCACGCTGATGGGCACCTTTTATGTTAAGGGGTACTCTGAGGGGCACATTTTATTTTAAGGGGCATGCTGATGGGTATATTTTTAATGTGCACACTGATGAGCATATTTTGTTAAGGGGCACACTGATGGACACATTTTGTTGTGCCCATCAGAGTGCCCCTTAACATAAAATATACCCATCAGCATACCCCTTAAAATAAAATGTGCCCATCAGAGTGTCCCTTAACATAAAAGGTGCCCATCAGCGTGACCCTTATTTTATGTTAAGGGGCATGCTGATGGGAACATTTTTTGTTAATGGGCACTCTGATGGGCACATTTTATTTTAAGGGGTACGCTGATGGGTATATTTTATGTTAAGGGGCACTCTGATGGGCACAACAAAATGTGTCCATCAGTGTGCCCCTTAACAAAATATGCTCATCAGTGTGCACATTAAAAATATACCCATCAGCATGCCCCTTAACATAAAAAAAAGGTGCCCATCAGCGTGACAGCACAATAACAAACAAATCTGCCCATTAGTGACAACTAATTGACTTGTCACATACCTTGCATGCTGCGCGATAAGGAGAGCCCGGGAAATGCGAGCAGCAGGGGGGGCGGGGCGCGCACGTGACGTCACGCCCCAATCTCGCAAGGAGAGCCAGGAGTGGACCCGCATGCAGCAGGGGGCGGGGCACGCACGTGACGTCACGCCCCTACTCGCGGCCCGTGACTGCTTGTCTTCTCCGCTCTCAGCGTCACTGGTTGCTGGGGAAACCCGCGGCCCCAGCAATCCTACGCTGAAATTTAAAATGATAATGGCGGTCCGGGCAGAAGCGCCACCCGGGCCGGACTCGGACCGCGGGCCGCCATTTAGTGACGGCTGTGTTAGAAGGATTCTAATGACAGGAACAGCATGTACTGCACGGCATTTATATAAGCCGCTTTTGTCATAAGACCTTCATGCCAGACTGCCGGGGTAAAAGAGTCATGGACTCTGCTTTACTTGGTATGGCATGACATGGCCAGAGGTCACCAGAAGCTCTGATAGTCACTGCCTTGCCAACAGAAAGTTCCCGTAATTGTTCCTAATACTGTTGTATCCAATGTGTTTCGGGTGAAGACAAAGGGGTGTTGTCCCCGAAACACGCTGTTGATTTTTTATGGAACAGTATTACAGGCAATTAACCCTTTAAATGCCAGAGCCATTTTTATTGGCTTATTTTTCTTACCCATGTTTTAACACCTAATTTTACCACGAAAAACTGGGAAAACGTATTGACCCGAGTATAAGCCTAGGGTGAGAAATGCAGCAGGTGCTGTAAGTGTAAAAGAGGGTCAACAATGCCCATTTTCAGCCTCACTGTGCCCATTTGCAGCTTCACTGTGCCCATTTGCAGCCTCACTGTGCCCATCTGCATGCCTCAGCCTCACTGTGCCCATCTGCATGCCTCAGGCTCACTGTGCCTATTTGCAGCCTCACTGTGTCCATCTGCATTCCTCAGTCTCAATGTGTCCATCTGCATGCCTCAGCCTCGCTATGCCCATCTGCATGCCTTAACCTCACTGTGCCCATCTGCATGCCTCAGCCTCACTGTGCCCATTTTCAGCCTCACTGTACCCATCTGCATTCCTCATCCTCACTGCGCCCATCTGCATGCCTCAGCCTCACTGTGCCCATCTGCATGCCTCAACCTCACTGTGCCCATCTGCATGCCTCAGCCTTACTGTGCCCATTTGCAGCATCACTGTGTCCATCTGCATTCCTCAGCCTCACTGTGCCCATCTGCATGCCTCAGCCTCACTGTGTCCATCTGCATGCCTCAGCCTCACTCTGTCCATCTGCATGCCTCAGCCTTACTGTGCCCATTTGCAGCTTTACTGTGCCCATTTGCAGCTTCACTGTGCCCATTTGCAGCCTCCCTGTGTCCATCTGCATGCCTCAGCCTCACTGTGCCCACCTGCATGCCTCAGGCTCACTGTGCCCATTTGCAGCCTCACTGTGTCCATCTGCATTCCTCAGTCTCACTGTGTCCATCTGCATGCCTCAGCCTCGCTATGCCCATCTGCATGCCTCAGCCTCACTGTGCCCATTTTCAGCCTCACTGTACCCATCTGCATTCCTCAGCCTCACTGCGCCCATCTGCATGCCTCAGCCTCACTGTGCCCATCTGCATGCCTCAACCTCACTGTGCCCATCTGCATGCCTCAGCCTCACTGTGCCCATTTGCAGCATCACTGTGTCCATCTGCATTCCTCAGCCTCACTGTGCCCATCTGCATGCCTCAGCCTCACTGTGTCCATCTGCATGCCTCAGCCTCACTCTGCCCATCTGCATGCCTCAGCCTTACTGTGCCCATTTGCAGCATCACTGTGTCCATCTGCATTCCTCATCCTCACTGTGCCCATCTGCATGCCTCAGCCTCACTGTGTCCATCTGCATTCCTCAGCCTCACTGTGCCCATCTGCATTCCTCACTCTCACTGTGTCCATCTGCATTCCTCAGTCTCACTGTGTCCATCTGCATGCCTCAGCCTCACTGTCCTCAATTATGTAACTCTGCATTTACTGTGGGGGTTTACAGGCATCTGCAGTGGGTTTTAATTGGACATCAGGGAAAGCTCCCTGCCTCATGTACCTGATCTCCCTCGGCGCAGCCTGTGCCCATATGCAGCCTTACGATCTCCCGGCGCTGTGATATGAAGTCTAGTCGGCGGCCATGCAGTGTAACAAAGCCCCGCCTACTCCTCGTCCGTGATGGAACACTGACTCAGTTTCCCAGCAGGAAGTCAGTGTTCAGCCTATCATGGACGATGACGAGGAGAAGGCGGGGCTTTGGTACACTACATGGCCGCCGACTAGACTACATATCACAGAGCTCGGAGATCGTAAGGCTGTAGGTGGACACAGTGAGGAAGGAGACCCGAGTATAAGCCAAGGGGGCATTTTCAGCACAAAAAAAATGTGCTAAAAAACTTGGCTTATACTCAAGTATATACGGTACTCTGAAAACAGAGACCCCGGAGAATAACATGTTGGTAGCTCCAATATATTACCCAATTTCTTTGTTATGTGAAAGATGGGGTTGTGCCTACAGGTTATCGGTTTAGAGATACCCATGAATAAGGGCCCTTGAATTATTGATCTCACTTTCACTGAAGCTAATGGAGCACAGTTCACACTCCATTGGGTTCTTCCCTGGCCATAGTGACAGCCACACCTAGAAGTGACGTAATGCACGTCACTACCATGTTCATTCCAGCTAACGGAGATCAAAAAACAATTGTTTGCTGGTCTCCTTCCCTTCAACCCAAGGACACCCCTACATTGGGGTTCTGGGGCTTGTAAGTGGAGCCCAAGAAACATGGTACGGAAGGTCGTGGTAGGGAAGGGAAGTCGCACTACCAGAGGTCAATGCAAGCCAAGAGTGCATAAAGCCACCCCACTCATGGGCATCCGCTGAAATTTTTTCGGGGGGGGGGGGGCGCTTCGGCAGCGGAGATACACAGTCGCATTTTACCCTTTCTTTGACCGCTAACAGGGGTTCAAAACGCCCCCACGTTAAAATGTAAAAACACCCCACTGTGCCCCCTGCATCATTCAATATCTCTTTGTCACTACTGTGTACCCCCTCTCCACAACTGCACCTCTGGACCCCTTTACATTACACAGCACCCTGCATCACTGGACCCCTTTACATTACACAGCACCCTGCATCACTGACTCCCTTTACAATACACAGCACCCTGCATCATTGGACCCTTTTACATTACACGACACCCCTTTCCCTTGACTGAAACACTACATTATATTGACAGTATATTTATTTCAGTTCGACTCGTGTGATAGGCGGAATACTAGAAGACTATCAGACGAGCCGAACTAGTGGGGCGGGACCTTGCACACAGACCCAGCTCCATGACATAAGATACGAGTGCCGGAAGAACAGAAGGAGGGAATCGCTGCAGTCGCCACTTAAAGTGGCCCCAGGGCCAATTCGACCCTGCTCCTGGCTCTCCCTGGAGATTCCAGGGGGGGCAAACGACTCCCCTTGCCCTTTGGAGTGGACGCCCATGACCCCACTGTTGCCGATGTAAGACATAGGCACTTTGAACCAAAATGATAGATCGGGGTTGCTGTTCCAGGCTCCTTTTCTTTCCAGGTCCAGTAAAGAGTGCAGACTGGGGGAGATCTGTGTAAACATATTAGAAAGAAAAGATCCCAAGTGCCGCACATCCAGCAAAGCCCAATGGTGTCTATAGTAAAAGCAGCCTCAGGCCAAGCTATATTCAGACCATCCGCCCCACGCGTTTCGGCCCCTCCCACAGGGCTTAGTCATGGAGGTTTACATAGGCACTTTGGACTCTTTCACTGTGTGGTTGGTTGCCCATCTGTATACTTTAAATTACTTCCAGGTATCCACTGAGGTAGGTCTCTATATTTAAGAGCAGCCTCAGCAGAGCCAATGAGTATGTTTGAAGTTTTCCTTGCATTTGTACCATTACCAGGAGTACCAGGAGGAGACTGAAACAGTAGTTGTCAGGAACATGTGGCAGACTGGAAGTGCTCCTTAAAGCGGGGGTTCACCCTATCGACAGGAAAAAAAAAAAAAAAATTTCTTTTACCTTTAAATCAGGCACTGTAGCGCGAGCTACAGTATGCCTGTCCCGAATTTTTTCCCCCCATACTCACCTTGTAGTCGTCCATCGAAGATACCGGGGAATGGGCGTGCCTCTGGAGACGGAGGATGATTGACGGCCGGCTCTGGCGCGTCACGCTTCTCCGGAAATAGCCGAAATAGGCTTGGTCTTCACGACGCGTGCGCATAGCCTGTGCGCACGCGCCGTGAAGAGCCGAGACCTACTCCGGCTGTCTTCGGGGAGAGTGACGTGCCAGGGCCGGCCGTCAATCATCCTCCCTCTCCATAGGCACGCCCATTCCCCGCGGGAGCCGAAATCTACGATGGACGACTACGAGGTGAGTACGGGGTTAAAAAAATCGGGACAGGCATACTGTAGCTCGCGCTACAATGCCTGTCTCGATGCTAACATCATGTGGGTCAGGGTGAACTACCGCTTTAAATAGGCTTTCTGGTGCCAAGGGTGGGAATAGAGGTGCATGCCTCTGTACAGCATGCCTACATGAGTTTGTGCAAAAATGCAGAGCGCTAATCTGCATGCTTAACTCAAATACTCATTCCCCTCCTAGCATGGATTCTCTACCCCTCAAATTTCCCCTTTGAGCACAAATCCCCGCCCCACACACACTCCATAGACCCCTCCCAGCACAGATTCTCCTCCCCAATCCCCTATCCTAGCACAAATCCACCCCCCCCCCAAAATACCCTCCTAGCACAAATGGCACTCAATCATCCCTACTAGCACAAACCCCCCTTCCCAAAAAATTCCCCACACCATTCCACAGGCCCCCATTCTAGCACAAATCCTCTTCCCCCATCTCCCCTCTCAGTACAAATCCCTCCCAAACCCCTACTCTTGGCACCCACCCCCAAATTTCCCATCTTCAGCCCTGGTTCACACTGTGTACGATTTGGAACGATTTGAGATGCGATTTGACATGTCAAATCGCATCTCAAATCGGCGGCAATTGTCGGCAATGGCACTGTCCTAATCAGTGCGACGCCGCATCTGCGATTTCAAAAAGTAGTTCCTGTACTACTTTTTGCGATTTCGGGCCGCGATTTACATTAAATTGCGGCCGAAATCGCGGCAAAATCGCAGCCGCGAAATCGCGGTAAAATCGCGCATTTTACCGCAATTTTGAATTCGCAGCAGTGTGAACCTAGGCTAAACTGATTCTTACCTACTCTCAACACAAATCTCCTCCCCCCAAAATTTCCACTCCCAACACAAATCCCCTCCCTCCAATCTCCTTGTGGCACCCCCCCCCCCAACCTCACATGGTACCACCGTGCCGCCCAGGGCAGCCACCCATCCTGCCCACCCCATGTCCGGGTTTCAGGTGGAATGAAACCCGGACACATGATTCAAAACTCGAACTGTCCGGACAGGTGGCAACCCTATGTGTGTTTCACATGCACGTCTTTTTTGTACATTATGCCGCGTACACACGACCGTTTTTCATGACGAGAAAAATGCCATTTTTAAAATTGGTCGTGTGTATGCTCTGGAGCATTTTTCTAGATGAGAAAAATGGGCGTTAAAAAAATGTTATCGTTGTTTTTCACGTTGTCTTTTTTTGAAAAACGGTTGTGTGTACGCTTTAACTAATGGAACTTGCCCTTTATAGTGCCGTCGTACGCGTTGTACGTCACCACGCTTTGCTCGAGCATTTTTTTTCCACGATCGTGTGTATGCAATGCAGGCTTGAGAGGAATCACGTCGAGAAAAACTTTTTTTTTTTTTTCCATGACATGAACAACGGTCGTGTGTACGAGTCATTATTGTTTTTTTCCTGTTTTTAGGTTGTTTCACCTCCGTGGATTCAAAAAAGATTAGCGTGGTGATGAGATGGCAGCTGGGTAACCAGGGAAGGAAAAATAAATAAGCAGGTTAAAATTCAAGTTTAAAAAAGAAGAAAAAAAGTACAAGTGAGTGAGGGATTACCACTTTTTTTTTTTTTTGTGTGTGTTTTTTATTCATTTATTTTTTATTATTTTTTAATGTATTAAAATTGAATTAAGCTTATTGATTCCTTTTGTATGCCCCTGTTGATGTATAAGAGATCATATTGGCATGTTACAGTTGAAGATATATAATATATATATATATATATATATATATATATATATATATATGTATATATATATATATATATATATATATATATATATATATATATATATATATATATATATATATATATATATATATATATATATACAAAAATATAAAAATAAATAAATAAAAATATAAAAATATAAAAAATTAAATAAATATATAAATATATATATATATATATATATATAAAAATATATAAATATATATAAAAAATATATATATAAAAATATAAACTTATACTGGATATATATATATATATATATATCTAGTATAAGTTTATATTTTTTCCTCTGTAGTGAACGTAATAAATAATTCTGTTTAATGTTTTTTTTTTTTTTTTTTACTGTTTTGTTAAAACTCGGTGGACCGTGAGGATGAGAGGCTTCCATCCCTCACAAATCTGATTCAACCTTACCGCTGGAAAGCTCCAAGGAGCCCCAATCTGTGAAGTCGGCCTGCCCTGGATAATACATTTCCAATTTTAATAAGCTGCTGCTCCCCGTCTTCATTGCGTTTTCACTTCATGTGCAGTTTTTTATTTTTGGAGTGGAGTGGGTGTAGGAGGCTAATGGAGACAAATATTCTAAACAGATTTATGTATCTTTTATGTATTGTATATTGTTACCACTTCCTGTACATTAATAGTTATTCCAGGCTGACGGGTCCAAATGGGAATTTCGGTTGACACCACGCTGCTTTCAAACATAAAAAAAAAAAAATGGCAGAACTGTCATATTATAAAGTCAACGTAAAAAGCAAACCTTTAATTCTAAAGTGGTTCTATTGTCAGATATGTTTTTTGTTTTTTTACATATTTGACACTTACATATATTTATAGTTTCTCCCTGAGTAGACATGTGCACTGCCGAAAAATGTGTTTCTTTTTGTTTCATTCCTTTTTTTCTTTTTCTTTTTTCATTTATCGGATCAATTTGTTATGATCGGCATTTGTTACTTCGGATGCACTCGTATTCGTTAAGTTCCGTTCGTTTAGATGCGGCATTCGTTACTTCATTCGTTCATTCGGACATTGGTTGCATTCGCAACCTTCGTTAGTACGGATTTTTTATTTTTATTTGATATTTAGGAGTCGTCCTGCGGCGCTGGGATTAATTTAGTAGGCCTCAGACAGCTACTAGCACATGTATTTAACTGCTAGGCTACCGCCCGCCGTCAAATGAAGGCGGGACGATAAGCCTCTCGTTCTGGGAGGACGTCATATGACGTCCTCACCTTCCCGAGCCCTTAGGGGGCACTCACCCGCCGCGTCACTGGGAACCCGATGCGCGTGCCCGGTGGCCGCGATGTCCGCCGGGCACCCGTGATTGCCCAGTAACTGAGCAGGACCGTGGATCTGTGTGTTTAAACACACAGATCCACGTCCTGTCAGGGAGGGGAGAACGATGGTTTGTCCCTTGTACATAGGGACACCGATCGGTCACCTCCCCAGTCAGTCCCCTCCCCCTACAGTTACTGGGAGGATGTCATATGATGTCCTTGCCTTAACAAACCACTAGGGGGATCGCACCCGCCGCGTCACTGGGAACCCGATGCGCGTGTCCGGTGGCCGCGATGTCCGCCGGGCACCCGTGATTGCCCAGTAACTGAGCAGGACCGTGGATCTGTGTGTGTAAACACACAGATCCACATCCTGTCAGGGAGAGGAGACCGATGTTGTGCCCTTGTACATAGGGAAGCCGATCGGTCACCTCCCCCAGTTAGTCCCCTCCCCCTACAGTTACTGGAAGGACATCATATGACATCCTCGCCTTCCCGAGCCACTAGGGGGTGCGCACCCGCCACGTCACTGGGAACCCGATGCACGTGTCCAGCAGCCGCGATGTCCGCCGGGCACACGCGATTGCCCAGTAACTGAGCAGGACCGTGGATCTGTGTGTGTAAACATAGGGACACCGATCGTCACCTCCCCCAGTCAGTCCCCTCCCCCTACCGTTAGAATCACTCACTAGGGTACACATTTAACCCCTTGATCGCCCCCTAGTGTTAACCCCTTCCCTGCCAGTCACATTTACACAGTAATCAGTGCATATTTATAGCACTGTTCGCTGTGTAAATGTGAATGGTCCCAAAATAGTGTCAAAAGTGTCCGATGTGTCCGCCACAATATTGCAGTCACGTTAAAAATCGCAGATCACCGCCATTACTAGTAAAAAAAATTAAAAAAAAATTAAAAAAGCTATAAATCCCATCATTGTAGCCGCTATAACTTTTGCGCAAACCAATCAATATACTGTACGCTTATTGCGATTTTTTTTTACCAATAATATGTAGAAGAATACGTATTGCCCTAAACGGAGGAAAAAAAACATTTTTTTATATATTTTGGGGGGATATTTATTATAGCAAAAAGTAAAAAATATTGCTTTTTTTCCAAATTTACGCTTTTCTTTTGTTTATAGCGCAAAAAATAAAAACCGCAGAGGTGATCAAATACCACCAAAAGAAAGCTCCATTTGTGGGGAAAAAATGATTAAAATTTAATTTGGGTACAGTGTGGTATGACCGCGCAATTGTCATTCAACGTGTGACAGTGCTGAAAGCAGGAAGGGGGTGAAAGTGCCCGGTATTGAAGTGGTTAAGAAATTAAAATGCAATTTATTTATTCTTTATATTCAGCGATAACGAATAGTTGGAAAAAACGAAAATACCAAAAACGAAATAATACAAATTTAACCGATTAGATAAACTCGTAGGTTGAATAGTTTCTCGGTCTTTCGTTTTTTTTTGGTATTTTTGTTCTTTCGTATTTTCGATCTTTCTGACAATTCGTTTTCGTACGCATTCGTCATAGAGTCTTTCGTTCATTTGGATGTTTACTAATGGACGAATATGCCAAATTTGGTCCACAAAAATAATTTGTAACAAAACAAATTGCACGTGTCTCTATCCATGAGGAATAGTGCCCTATCTTTGGTGTCAGTGAGACAAATAGTGTTTAACATTTATATCAGTGGGAGGAATAGTGCCCCATGATTGGTATCAGTGGGAGGAATAGTGTCCCATCATTGGTATCAGTGGGAGGAATAGTGTCCCATGATTGGTGTCAGTGGGAGGAATAGTGTCCCATCATTGGTATCAGTGGGAGGAATAGTGTCCCATGATTGGTGTCAGTGGGAGGAATAGTGTCCCATCATTGGTATCAGTGGGAGGAATAGTGTCCCATCATTGGTGTCAGTGGGAGGAATAGTGTCCCATCATTGGTATCAGTGGGAGGAATAGTGTCCCATCATTGGTGTCAGTGGGAGGAATAGTGTCCCATCATTGGTATCAGTGGGAGGAATAATGCTCCATCATTGGTATCAGTGGGAGGAATAGTGCTCCATCATTGATATCAGTGGGAGGAATAGTGTCCCATCATTGGTATCAGTGGGAGGAATAGTGTCCCATCATTGGTATCAGTGGGAGGAATAGTGTCCTATCATTGGTATCAGTGGGAGGAATAGCGCCTTATCATTGGTATCAGTGGGAGGAATAGTGTCCAATCATTGGTATCAGTAGGAGGAATAGTGTCCCATCATTGGTATCAGTGGAAGGAATAGTGTCCCATCATTGGTATCAGTGGGAGGAATAGTGTCCCATCATTGGTATCAGTGGAAGGAATAGCATTCCATCATTGGTATCAGTGGGAGGAATAGTGTCCCATCATTGGTATCAGTGGAAGGAATAGTGTCCCATCATTGGTATCAGTGGAAGGAATAATGTTCCATCATTGGTATCAGTGGGAGGATTAGTGTCCCGTCATTGGTATCAGTGGGAGGAATAGTGCCCCATCATTGTATCAGTGGGAGGAACAGTGCTACATCATTGGTGTCAGTGGGAGGGATAGTGCCCTATCTTTGGTGTCAGTGGGACAAATAGTGTTATATTTACTGTAAATCAGTGGGACGAATAGTCCTCCATTGTTGGTATCAGTGGGAGGAATAGCGCCCCATCAATGGTCTTAGTAAGAGGAATAGTCCCCCATCATTGGTGTCAGTTGTAGGAATAGTGTTGTTTTTGGGAATCGGTGGGAGGAACGGTTCCCCATTCTTGGCTTCAGTGGGAGAAATAATGCCCTATCTTTGGTGTCAGTGGGAGGCATAGTGTTCCATCATTTATATCAGTGGACACACCATTTGCTTGCTGCCTACCCCGACCTCAGCCTGGATACCAACCACTCTCTTGCTTGCCTCCAGTCTTGACCTCAGTTTGGATATTGAAAACTTTTTGCCTTCTGTCTGCCCTTACCTCAGCCTGGATACTGACCACTCTCTTGCCTGCCGCCTGCCCTGATGTCAATCTGGATACAGACCATTCACTTGCTTGCTGCCCACTCCAACCTCAGCCTGCATATTAACCACTCTCTTGCTTGCCTCCAGCCTTGACCTCAGTTTGGATATCGAAAACTCTCTTGCCTGCTGTCTGCCCTTACCTCAGTCTGGATACCGACCACTCCCTTGCTTGTCTCCAGCCTCAGGTTGACCTCAGTCTGGATACTGACCACTCTTTTGCCTGGCGCCTGCCCCAACTACAGCCTGGATACCAACCATGCTCTTGCTTGCTGCCTGCCCCAACCTTAGCCAGGATACTAACCACTCTCTTGCATGATGCCTGCTCCTACCTCAGCCTGGATACCAACCACTCCCTTGCTTGCCTCCAGTCTTGACCTCAATTAAAAACTCTTTGCCTTCTGTCTGCTCTGACCTCAGCCTGGATACTGACCACACTCTTGCCTGCCGCCTGCCCTGATGTCAGTCTGGATACAAACCATTCACTTGCTTGCTACCTACTCCGACCTCAGCCTGGATATTAACCACACTCTTGCTTGCCTCCAGCCTTGACCTCAGTTTGGATATCGAAAACTCTCTTGCCTGCTGTCTGCCCTGACCTCAACCTGGATACCGACCACTTTCTTGCCTGCACCTGCACTAACCTCAGCTTGGACACCAACCACTCCCTCCACTTGCAGTCTTGCCAGGACACCAGATAAGTTCTTGCCTGCAATACTGAGGGTCACGACCTGGTGATAGCTTGCAGCACAGTAGCCCAGGAGGCCACTAGGTTCACAATCACTCCTTGTGAGGTGCTCTGGTGAAGACCAAGCTATCACTTAGACATGGTTGAGGCCACATCACCTGCCAAGGGTGTCTACCCTAACAGGGCATTGACCTTTTTACCAACAAATACAATCATCTTGGACTCTATCCCGCTTACAGGTGTATATATAGTGAAGAAGGAGCCTTCTCAGAGCTATCCCTCCTCATCTGGAACCTGACCATTTTCTAAGCACTATCCCTCACATGCATTATTTAAAAGGTTTCCTCATCCAAGATGGACGCCGAAGTCTTTCGAGAGTTCGGTGTCCAACTCTAAGAGACCAATTCCCTTACAGTACTCCCCCTCCCATGCAATAATGGTGTAAAGCCACCTACTGGTTCAAAGGCTAACTACACGTGCCTACAAACTTCACCCTTGGCAACTCTTCTTCTGTGCCGCCATCTTGAAATATCTTGAGGATGCGCTGATGTGCCCCACATTTCTGCCAGGTATTTGGCACATCCTCAGGGGATAGACAGTAGATTCCCTTCATGCACACATGTACCGCTGGTTTCTGGGACCTTGTTAACACCTACGTCATTTCTGCACATGCAAGGGAATCCCCCGCATCATGTCTGCACATGCACATGTAGCACTACCTCCGAAGGAGCTGCTGGTTTGTTTTAGGTGGCATGTTACCTCTGTATCTCCGCCGTCTAGGGTACTTTATGAGAGTTGTAGTAAAGGGAATGTCCACACAAAAGGTGTCTTTTCTGTGCTTTTATTACCCAGCCGGGTAAAAACGATTAAACAGTAGAAAGGTGAAGGGATAGCAAATAGGAGACAGCAGATCCAAGTGTAACTGAATATGGGAAACAGTCCTGCTTCCAACAATACTTTACTTCGCCACTCCAGCCGGAGTGGGTATAGCTCACCTAGACAGGCCTCTCTCACCAGCCTGGCAGCCAGAGTGTCACTCGAACTTAGGATCAAGTCTCTGTCACAGACCCTCCCAAAAGATTGGAGACAATTATGGTCCAGAATCCTCTCTGTAGATTCAGCAACCGGATCTCCTTTAGTTAGTTTTGCAAGTTAGCGACTGTTAGCGACTAGATCCCAGGTAGTCCCCGATGAATGGACAGGCCCCTCCTGGAATACCAGCCTCGTGCTTGGTATCCCTCGGACAGACTCCTCATCGGTCAGCTTCCTCCAATTGGACGGACAGCTCAGGACCCCCTCCAGATTCGGGACCCAGTCGATTACTGGGCCCGCACAGCAGATCAATTGCTCCGGGCCAACGTGGTCTCGGAACCAGGAACACTGCTACCCACGCACACCCCGGCCAGGAGGGCCATATGCGGGGGGTGTCGTGGAATGGCTACCCCAATGGTGGGCGCCACACGAGGAAGAACCTCGAGGCAATGGCGTCTGCCCCCTATATACCCCTCCCCAGCATGCACAGCGAGGCGGCCAACCCCTGACTGGCTGCTAAGGAGTGGTACTCAGACTCACTTGACCCCACTGCTGCCACCTGCCGTCCGAGGGTGACGGGAGTCCCTGAACAAAAGGTCAGCCCACAGCACAGCCAAGCTAGAGCAGAGACCCAAATTTAAACAGTCAAACTAATTCAGAACCAACTATTTCTCTGAATCCTTCCCCTAAATTTAACATAGCACCGGCTCTGAAAGTAGCCAGGCGCTACACACAGATCTCACTTCACGCCTGTGCCTCTCAGGCAAACACTGCGTCCTGGGATGTGTGAGGAGGACACACACCTATGCAGCCCCATCTTCTTCTATCTCCTACAACCGCAGACATTCATAGTTAACTGGAGGCTGAAACTGTGTTACAACAAATTTGAGCAATTACATGATCTTCCTCCCCTCTGCTTTAATCTTAGATTGCTCGGATGTTACAGCGTTGCGAGGTTCTCCCTTGCAGCAAATCAACTGCAATTATCGTTTAAATCATACTCCAAACAATCAGGCTGTTTGATGACTGCCGAGACACAGGCTGCCATACACCAAAACTTCCTTAATTGCCATCAGGTAGACTGCTGATGGTGAGGCCTTTCATTTGCCTGAACCTAATGAGCGGTTATCATGGGCTCAACACACTCTGACACCGTTATGTCAGTTTATCCCTGTAATCCGCCACCATGGACGTCTTGTCCGCCAGCATTCACAATCACAGGAACCCTCATAGACATTGCCGCGTTCATCCTGCAGGCCAACTGGGCAGATGACCAGGGCACCATACTGGCAGGCCCATCGCTACAGGACAGGCAAAACAAACAATTGCTTGGGGCCCCCGAGCTGGCCTGGGGCCCCCAACTTCCCCTTCCCAGGCTGTAGCGTGGCCGAGCTCCTCTTCCTTCCACCTGGAGTCCTGTCAGTCTGACCGGGTACCGTGTGTGGTACAGGATATTCAGTTTCCTGTTCCCGGCCGGACTGACAGGAAGTGCACACTGAGGGCTAGATTCACATAGAACCGCGTATCTTTGCGGCGGCGTAACGTATCCGATTTACATTACGCCTCCGCAACTTAGACGGGCAAGTGCTGTATTCTCAAAGCACTTGCTCCGTAAGTTGCGGTGGCGTAGCGTAAATGGGCCGGCGTAAGCCCGCCTAATTCAAATTTGGATCAGGGGGGCGTGTTTTATGTAAATGTACTGTGACCCAACGTGATTGACGTTTTTTCCCGAACGGCGCATGTATTTAAAAAAGTCCTCGCAAAACACGAGCAGGATTCAGGCCAAAGCGGTGTGCAGTACCGCGTTTGGCCTAAGGTGGGGGCGCTGGAGATGAGCATTTTGAATGGCTCAGAAAGACTCAGAAAGACACAGAAATACGCCATTCCCTAGCCTTTCCAAGGTTTGCCGAGCTGTCCTCTGGCCTTTCCAGCCATTTCAGAGGTTCTCCGGTGCCCCCCCTAACCTCTGGCCTCATGCGGTATTGCATGCCCTTGAAGTCAATGCAGAACAAATTGCGTATCTATCTATCTATTCATTTATCCATCAAGTCATAATACTACAAGGCAACATCTTATAAATAGATAGATAGATAGATAGATAGATAGATAGATAGATAGATAGATAGATAGATAGATAGATAGATAGATAGATAGATAGATAGTGAATATATAAATAAATCTATCTATCCGCTTATGAGATGTCACCTTGTAGTACTATGACCCGATGGATGAGGATAGTTGGCTATGCACTAGATATCTATCGACTTAACTAAAGCACTGTGCAAGCTGTTCCGCTATATATAAATCCTGTATAATAATCCGTCTATCTACAGTGCCTTGAAAAAGTATTTAGACCCCTTGAGATTTTCCACATTGTGTCATGTTACACCCAAAAACATAAATGTATTTTATTAGGATTTTATGTGATAGACCAACTTTGTGTTGGTCTATCACATAAAATCCCAATAAAATACATTTATGGCACATAATTGTGAAGTGAAGGGAAAATGATAAATGGTTTTCAATTTTTATTTTACAAATAAATATGTGAGAGTGTGGGGTGTACATTTGTATGGCGCCCCCCGGAGTCAATACTTTGTAGAACCTCCTTTCACTGCAATTACAGCTGCAAGTCTTTTTGGGGATGTCTCTACCAGCTTTGTACATCTAGAGAAGGACATTTGTAAAATATCTCAAGCTCTGTCAGATTGGATGGAGAGCGTCTGTGATCAGCAATTTTCAAGTCTTGCCACAGATTCTCAATGTGATTTAGGTCTGGACTGTGACTGGCCCATTCTAACACATGAATGTGCTTTGATATAAACCATTCCATTGTAGGCTGTGGGGTAGATTCACAGAGGAGATACGATGGCGTATCTCCAGATACGCCGTCGTATCTCTGAGTCCGGCCGGTCGTATCTATGCGTCTGATTCATATAATCAGTTACGCATAGATTTCTATTAGATCCGACCGGCGTAAGTCTCTTACGCCGTCGGATCTTAACTGCATATTTACGCTGGCCGCTAGAGGCGTGTACGCTGATTTACGCCTAGAATATGTAAATCAGCTAGATACGCAAATTCACAAAAGGTACGCTTGTCCGACGCAGTACATTTACACCGTTTACGTTAGGCTTTTCCCGGCGTAAAGTTACCCCTGCTATATGAGGCGTATATGCGGCGCACCAATGTTAAGTATGGCCGTCGTTCCCGCGACGAAATTTGAAAAATTTACCTCGTTTGCGTAAGTCGTCCGTGAATGGGGCTGGACATCATTTACGTTCACGTCGAAACCAATGACGTCCTTGCGGCGTACTTTGGAGCAATGCACACTGGGAAATTCCACGGACGGCGCATGCGCCGTTCGTGTAAAACGTCAATCACGTCGGGTCAGGGTTAATTTACATAACACACGCCCACCTCTTCACAATTTGAATTAGGCGGGCTTACGCCGGCCTATTTACGCTACGCCGCCGCAACTTTATTTTAAGAATACGGCACTTGCCTGTAAAAGTTGCGGAGGCGTAACGTAAATAGGATACGTTACGCCCGCACAAAAAAAACCCCATTCTACGTGAATCTACCCCTGTATGTTTAAGATCGTTGCCCTGCTGGAAGGTGAACCTCCCCCCAGTCAAGTCTTTTGCAGACTCTAACAGGTTTTCTTCTAATGCCGCGCACACACGATCGGTTCGTCTGATGAAAACGGTCCATCGGACCGTTTTCATCAGACGAAGCGATCGTGTGTGGGCCCCATCGTTTTTTTTCCCCATTGATGAAAAAACTTAGAACCTGTTTTAAAATTATCTGATGGTTAAAAAACCGATAGAAAAAAACGACCGTCTGTGGGGAAATCCATCGGTTAAAAATCCACGCATGCTCAGAATCAAGCCGACGCATGCTCGGAAGCATTGAACTTCATTTTTCTCAGCACGTCGTTGTGCTTTACGCCACCGCGTTCTCACACAAACGGAATTTTAACTGATGGCGTGTAGGCAAGACTGATGAAAGTCAGCTTCATCGGATATCTGATGAAAAGATCCATCGGTCCGTTTTCATCGGATGAACCGATCGTGTGTACGTGGCATTGGATTGTCCTGTATTTGGCTCAATCCATCTTCCCATCAACTCTGACCAGCTTCCCTGTCCCTGCTGAAGAAAAGCATCCCCACCACATGATGCTGCCACCACCATGTTTCACGGTGGGGATGGTGTGTTCAGGGTGATGTGCAGTGTTAGTTTTCCGCCATTCATAGCGGTTTATTTATCTATCTATTTATCTATAAATCTATCTTTCTATCGATCTATTATCTCCGTTTTTTTAGTTATCAGCTTTCAGTAATATGATTATAAGGATAAATGAATAGATAGATAGAAATAGATATCTAACAAACAGCTAAATACATACCTATCTATCTATCTATCTATCTATCTATCTATCTATCTATCTATCTATCTATCTATCTATCTATCTATCTATCTATCTATCTATCTATCTATCTATCTATCTCTACCTATCTATATCTATCTATCTATCTATCTATCTATCTATCTATCTATCTATCTCCTATCAATTTATTTATCTATCTATCCTTATAGTCATATTACTGCAATCTGAAGACTCAAAAAACATTTCCACAGACAGACAGAGAGAGGTGTATTTGGATCCCCCAGTATCAGGCGTGTAAGAAGTGGATAGGAATGTATTATGGGATGTGTAATCTGTGCCATATGGGGATTATGGAAAACCGATTAGTGTGTATAGATTGTATGTGATGGTGTATAAGGGGGGGGGGTGGCTGCAGTTTGGTAATGATGATTGTGTTGTGTTGCTATCATCATGTTATATAGAGAATGTCATGTGTGTAATATGAAGATATTGGGATTTTATGTGATAGACCAACACAAAGTTATAGATATGAGATACATAGATAGATAAAAGACCCCCTCCAAATCATTGGTGTCAGTAATATAGAGACCCCCAGGAAAAAAGAGCCCCTCCAAATCATTGGTGTCAGTAATATAGAGGCTCCCAGGAAAAAAGAGCCCCTCCAAATCATTGGTGCCAGTAATATAGAGGCCCCCAGGAAAAAAGAGCCCCTCCAAATCATTGGTGTCAGTAAGATAGAGCCCCCCAGGAAAAAAGAGCCCCTCCAAATCATTGGTGTCAGTAAGATAGAGGCCCCCAGGAAAAAAGAACCCCTCCAAATCATTGGTGTCAGTAAGATAGAGCCCCCCAGGAAAAAAGAGCCCCTCCAAATCATTGGTGTCAGTAAGATAGAGCCCCCCAGGAAGAAAGAGCCCCTCCAAATCATTGGTGTCGGTAAGATAGAGGCCCCCAGGGGAAAAAAAGCCCCTCCAAATCATTGGTGTCAGTAAGATAGAGACTCCCAGGAAAAAAGAGCCCCTCCAAATCATTGGTGTCAGTAAGATAGAGGCCCCCTAAAAAAAGAACCCCTCCAAATCATTGGTGCCAGTAAGATAGAGCCCCCCAGGAAAAAAGAGCACCTCCAAATCATTGGTGTCGGTAAGATAGAGCCCCCAGGAAAAAAGAGCACCTCCAAATCATTGGTGTCGGTAACATAGAGGCCCCAAGGGAAAAAAAAAGCCCCTCCAAATCATTGGTGTCAGTAAGATAGAGCCCCCCAGGAAAAAAGAGCCCCTCCAAATCATTGGTGTCAGTAAGATAGAGACCCCCATGAAAAAAGAGCCCCTCCAAATTATTGGTGCCAGTAATATAGAGGACTCCAGGAAAAAAGAGCCCCTCCAAATCATTTGTGCCAGTAAGATAGAGGCCCCCAGGAAAAAAGAGCCCCTCCAAATCATTGGTGCCAGTAATATAGAGACCCCCTCAAAAAAAGAGCCCCTCCAAATCATTGGTACCAGTGGGATAGTATCCTCTAAGGGAGAATAGCCCCCAAATCATTGGTGCCAATTGGTTAGTAGCCACCAGGAAAGAATTGCTGCCCAAATCCTTGGTGTGGGATAGTGGCCTTTAGGAGAGATTAACCCTTGAACTCTTTGGTATCAGTAGGATAGCCACTTCCTGGGAAGAATAACTCCCCAGATCATTGGTGTCAGTGGGACAGTGACAACCAGAAATAGCCCCTTAAATCATTGGTGTCAGTGGAATAATGGCCACCAGGGAAGAATAGCCTTCAAATCATTGGTGTCAATGAGATAGAGACCCACCAGGAAGTAAAAGTCCCCAAACTCATTGGTGCCAGTGAAATAGTATTTCCCAGGGGAGAATAGACCCCAAATCTTTGGTGGCCCTCAGGTAACAAAAGCCATTAGTGTCAGCAAGATAGTGGTCCCAGGGAAGAATAGCCCCCCAGATCCTTGGTGCCAGTGGGACAATGACAACCAAAAGAGAATATCCCTCACATCTTTGGTATCAGTGGGATAGTGGCCACCAGGGAAGAATAGCCCCCCAGATCTTTGGTGTCAGTGGGATAGTGGCCACCAGGAAAGAATAGCCCCCCCGGATCGTTGGTGTCAGTGGGATAGTGGCCACCAGGGAAGAATACCCCCCCAGATCTTTGGTGTCAGTGGGACAGTGACAACCAAAAGAAAATAGCCCCTCACATCTTTGGTGTCAGTGGGACAGTGGCCACCAGGGAAAACTAGCCCCCCAGATCTTTGGTGTCAGTGGGACAGTGGCCACCAGGGAAAACTAGCCCCCCAGATCTTTGGTGTCAGTGGGACAGTGGCCACCAGGGTAAACTAGCCCCCCAGATCTTTGGTGTCAGTGGGACAGTGGCCACCAGGGAAAACTAGCCCCCCAGATCTTTGGTGTCAGTGGGACAGTGGCCACCAGGGAAGTATAGCCCCCCAGATCTTTGGTGTCTGTGGGGGAGTAACAACCAAAAGAGAATAGCCCCTCACGTCTTTGCTGTCAGTGGGATAGTGGCCACCAGGGAAGAATAGCCCCCCCAAATCCTTGGTGTCAGTGGGATAGTGGCCACCAGGGAAGAATACCCCCCCAAATCACATGGAAAAATGCTTCATTTTTTATATTTTCATCTGCAATATTTTAGGTAGGTGACAGAGTCTCTAAGAAATCAGAAGAGAAAAATAAAACTTACACTCTCTACACCGGGCCTTCTCCTGGGACCCTGAAAAGACTGAAGAGCCCAAATCCTGCGAGAATTCCCTTGTGCGTGGCACATACGTATTCTCCCAGGATTTGGGGCACTCAGCTTCCCTAGGACCCCATGGGGGGAGGCCCAATGATATCACCCCCGCCTGCAGAAAGCAGCCAGAAGGCCGGGCCTAAGGAAAGTATTTTTTCCTTTTTTTCTTCCAATTTTCTTTCTGTGTTCTCTTTTTTCCCGCCGGGATTCCTGTCAAGAAAACTGCGATGGAGCATACACACGGCCAATTTTCCTGGCCAAAAGCTGTCATGGCAGTTTTGCTGATGGGAAAACTGGTCGTGTTTGCGAGACATTCGTGTATTATTTTAAAAAAAAATGAATCACCTAAGTTGTTTTTTTTTTGTTTGCTATCGCCTTAGTGTATTATTTATTTATTTTTTTTTAATCACCTTAGTTTTTTTGTTTGTTTTTTTGCTATCGCCTTAGTGTATTATTTTTTGATTTATTTTTTTAATCACCTTGGTTTTTTTTTTTTTGCTTAGTATATTTTTTTTTATTTTTATTTTTAACCACCTTCGTTTTTTTTTGCTATCGCCTTAGTGTATTATTTTTTTTATTTTTTTAATCACCTTTTTGCTATCACCTTATGCCTCGTAGACACGATCGCGATTCCCAAAGAGAAAAGTGCGATGTGAGCTTTTTGTCGCAAATTCTGACCGTGTGTAGGCTCCATCGCACTTTATCTGCGAGAATTCTGGCCAAGAAAAGATTGAGAGCAGGATCTCAATTTTCGTGTCAGGAAAAACTCCTATCGGGAATCGCGATCGCCTGTATGTAATTACGACACGAAAAACAACGTGCACGCTCAGAATCAAGCCGAAGAGCCGAACTGCCTATTGAACTTCATTGATCTCGGCTCGTCGTACGTGTTGTACGTCACCGCGTTCTTGACGTTCCGAACTTCGTCCAAGATCAGTGTGACTGTGTGTATGCAAGACAAGTTTCAGACGTTTTGCTGCTGAAAAAAAACACAGTTTCCTTGTCGCAAATCGCGATCGTGTGTACTGTACGAGGAATAAGTGTATTTATTTATTTTAATCACCTTCGTTTTTTGTGCTATAGCCTTAGTGTATTATTTATCTTATTATTTTTTTAATCACTTTAGTTTTTTGTTTTGTTTGTTTGTTTTTGCTATCGCTTTAGTGTATTATTTATTTATAATTTTTTTTATATCATCTTAGTTTTTTTTGCTATTGTCTTAGTTTTTGATTTTTTTTGCTATCAATTTATCATTTTTTTCCTTCTTCTTCTTTCTTCCTTTCTTTCTTTCTTTCTTTCTTTCTTTCTTAGTTTTTCCATTTTTGTTATTATTTTAGGGTTTTCTTTTGTTTTTCTATTATTGTTATTATTTAATGTTTTTTGTTTTGTTTTTTGGTATCATCTTGGTTTTTCTATTTTTGCTATTATTTTAGTGGTGTTTTGTTTTGTTTTTTTGCTATCCACTTATTTTTCCTTAATTTGTTTTATTATTTCAGTATGTGTTTTTTGTTTTTTTGCTATCATCTTAGTATTTATATTTTTGTTATTATTTTAGTGGGGTTTTTTGTTTATTTTTTTTTCTAACATCTTAGTTTTTATATTTTTGCTATTATTTTAGTGGTTTTTTTTTCGTTATTTGCTACCATCTTAGTTTTTATATTGTTTTATTATTAATTTTTTACTATTATCTTAGTTTTAATATTTTTGTTATTATTTTAGTGTTTTTTTTTGCTATCCACTCTGTTTTCCTATTTTATTATATTATTTTAGTGGGGGGGGGGGGGGGGGGTTGTTTAGGTTTTTGCTATCATCCTAGTTTTTATATTATTTTAGTGGGGTTTTTTTGTTTATTTATTTTTTGCTATCATTTTAGTTTTTCTGTTTTTATTATTATTTTAGTTGTGTTTTTTCCGGTTTTGTTTATTTGTTTTTGGCTATCATCTTAGTTTTTCTATTTTTGATATTATTTTAGTGTTTTTTTTTTTTTTGCTATCATCTTAGTTATTTTTGCTATCATCTTAATTCCTTTTTCTTTTTTTGCTAATATCATTCTTGGCAGCACAGTGGCTAAGGCCGCGTACACACGGTCGGACAAAACCGATGAGAATGGACAGAGGTTCAGTTTCATCGGTCCAAACCGACGGTGTGTATAGGTCTGTTGCCCTTCGGTCCAAAATGTTAAAACATGCTTCAAAATCGAAATGATGGTTAGTACAGAAAGCATCGGTTCAAAACCCGCGCATGCTTAGAATCAAATCGACGCATGCTTGGAAGCATTGAACTTTGTTTTATTCAGCACGTCGTGTGTTTGATGTCACCGCGTTCTGACTCGATCGTTTTTTGGAACGATGGTGTGTACGCACATCAGACCATCAGGCCACTTTAGCGGTGAACCGATGGAAATGGCCCGTCGGACCATTCTCATCGGTTTGGAACGACCGTGTGTACGCGGCCTAAGTGGTTAGTAGAATTGGGGTTACTGGTTTGCGTCCCAACCACAGACACTATCTGCATGGAGTTTGCATGTTCCTCCTGTAGCTGCACAAGTTTCCTCCAGGTACCCTGGTTTCCTCCCATGCTCCAAAAGACATGCTGGTAAGTTAATTGGCTTCTGTCTAAATTGGCCCTAGTATATGAATCTGAGTTATGGATCTTAGGGCCAGATCCACAGTGAGAGAACGCCGGCGTATCTACTGATACGCCGGCGTACTTTCAAATTTCCCGCGTCGTATCTTTAGTTTGAATCCTCAAACCAAGATACGACGGCATCTGGGTAAGATCCGACAGGCGTACGGCTTCGTATGCCTTTGGATCGTAGGTGTAATACTTTGGCGTCCGCTGGGTGGAGTTCGTGTCGTTTTCCGCCTCGGGTATGCTAATTAGCTATTTACGACGATCCACGAACGTACGCGCGGCCGTCGCATTCTCTTACGTCGTCTCTAGTCGGCTTTTTCCGGCGTATAGTTAAAGCTGGTATTTTGCGGCGTATAGATAGACTTGCCATGTTAAATATGGCCGTCGTTCCCGCGTCGAAATTTGAATTTTTTTTTTTTTTTGCGCAAGTCGTCCGTGAATAGGGATGTACGTAATTCACGTCTAAGTTAAAGAAATTACATTTTGCGCAATGCACGGCGGGAAATTTCGAAACGGAGCATGTGCAGTTCATTCGGCGCGGGGACGCGCTTCATTTAAATGAATCACGCCCCCTAATCGCCGTTTTTGAATTCCGCCGCCAAAGATACACTACGCCGCCGTAACTTACGGCGCAAATTCGTTGTGGATTTGAAACAAAGCCAAGTAAGTTACGGCGGCATAGCGTATCTTAGATACGCTGCGCCGGTGCCGATCTATGTGGATCTGGCCCTTAGGCCCCGTACTCACGACCAAACATGTCTGCTGAAACTGGTCCGCGGACACGCCCCGCGTATTGTTTACGCGCGGACTTCTGTTCGATGGTGTGTACAGCCATCGAACAGAAGTCCCCGGGCAGACATGTCCGATGAAAACGGTCCGCGGACCGGTTTATTCGGACATGTCTGCTCGTGAGTACAAGGCCTCAGACTGTAAGCTCCTTGAGGGCAGCTACTGATGTGGATGTATTTTTTATATATATATATATATATATATATATATATATATATATATATATATATATATATATATATATATATATATATATATATATATATATATATATATATATATAAAGCTATAAGTACCTGTAATAAATCATCTTAGGTTTTTCTCACTGTCATATTATTGTTATTTTTTTTTTTTGCTATTATCTTAGTTTTTCGATTTTTTTATTTTACTTTATTCTTATGTTACTATCGTCTTAGTTATTATTGCTATTATCATAGTTTGTTGCTTGCTATTATGTTATTGTTTTTCTTTTTTGTTATCATCTTAGTTTTTCTATTTTTTTTATTAGTTTTTTTTTTTCATTTTATTGTACTAGCTTGTCTTAGCTATTATTGCTACCCTCTTAGGTTTTTATTATTATTATTATCTTTTTTTTTGGGGGGGTGGGGGGTTTGCTCTTTTGTTTTTTTGTTTTTCTATCGTCTATTTTTCTCCTTGCTATCATATTATTGTTTTTCTTTTTCCTTTTGTCTTAGTTTTTCTATTTTTATTAATTCATTTTTTTATTTTACTATCGTCTTAGTTATTCTTGCTATTATTTTTGGGCCAGATTCACATAGAACTACGTTACGCTGCGGCGTAACGTATCCCATTTACGTTACACCGCCGCAGGTTTACAGCGTAAGTGCCTGATTCACAAAGCACTTACCTGTAAACTTGCGGCGGTGTAGCGTAAATCCGCCCGGCGCAAGCCCGCCTAATTCAAATGCAGGGACCATTTAAATTAGGCGCGTTCCCGCGACGAACGTACTGCGCATGCTCCGTCCCTAAAATTTTCCGACGTGCATTGCGCTAAATGACGTCACAAGGACATCATTGGTTTCGACATTAACGTAAATGGCGTCCAGCGCCATTCACGGACGACTTATGACGTGAAATTTAAAAATATGACGCGGGAACGACAGCCATACTTAACATTGGTTAGACCACCTAGAGGGCATGCTTAGTTTTACGCGACGCATCTCTACGGAAACGACGTAACTTTAGATCGACAGGCAAAGCGGACGTTCGTGAATCGGCGTAACTAGTCATTTGCATATTCTACGCCGACCGCAATGGAATCGCCACCTAGCGGCCGGCCTAGAATTGCAGCCTAAGATCCGACGGTGTAACACAGTTACACCTGTCGGATCTTAGGGCTATCTATGCGGAACTGATTCTATGAATCAGCCGCATACATACGACAATCGTATCTCAGAGATACAACGGCGTATCAGGAGATACGCCGTCGTATCTCTTTTGTGAATCTGGCCCTTTGTTTTTTCTTGCTATCGTATTATTGTTTTACTTTTTTTTTTGCTATCATCTTAGTATTTCTATTTTTATAAATGTATTTTTTTATTTTACTATTATCTTAGTTTTTCAATTTTTGTATTTATTTTCTTTTACTTTGATCTCAGTTATAATTACTATCCTCCTAGTTCTTTCTTTTTTTGTTATTGTCATCTTAGTTTTTTTGGGAGTTTTTTTCTTTGCTATCGACTTCATTTTTTTTAATACAATCTTAGGGGTTTTTTATTTTTTTGCTTTTATCTTATTTTATTTTTTCATTTTATATATATATATATATATATATATTTTTTTTTGTTATCATCTTAGTTTAACATGATATTCCTTTACCAAACCCACACCCTGCGATAATGGTTGTCTATAGGAGGTTTTTTAGTTGTTTTTTTTTTTTTTTTTTTGCTATCGTCTTTATTTTTTTTAATACAATCTTAGGGGTTTTCTTTTTTTTTTATCTTATTTTATTTTTCCATTTTATATATATTTTTTTGTTATCATCTTAGTTTAATATGATATTCCTTTACCAAACCCACACCCCGCGATCATGGTTGTCTATAGGAGTTTTTGTTTGCTATTGTCTTAATTTTTTTAATACATATAATCTTAGATTTTTTTTTTTTGCTTTTATCTTATTTTATTTTTTTTTTTTATTTTTATTTATTTTTTGTTATCATCTTAGTTTAACATGATATTTTTTTTACCAAAACCGCGTCCCGCGATATTTTTTTTTTTTTTAATTATTGTGAACACAGCTAGTTGATATCTGCAGTAAATGCTGAAAGCTTTCTCTTATACCTATGCATTATTAACACCCACAAGAGGCGAGCAGTCCCTGCATGGAATATGTTATCTTCAGCTGAACACGCGCGTTATGGACGCCGTGTCATAAAGAAGCTTCCTCTCCCCCCCCCCCCCCCCCCTCCGGCAGATGGACTGAATTTAAAGGGTCCACACCCTGAATTAATAAGACGCAGAACCCTTTTGCTTATCCATCTAAACCTAAACCCCCCCCCCACCGCCACCCCCATACACACACTCGTGACGGTGACGCCCCGATTTGTCTTAAAGGTCGTTATTTGGTTATTAGCACCAAATGTGCACCTCTGACTGAGCCTCGCCAGACACGGCCATTGTGCCGAGAACAAAAGGGAGAAAATGAAGTGTCTTATTGAATGATACGCAACCGGCAACCTTGAACCTTTTCATGTATGATTTAGCTACAAACAAAATGGAGTCTGCAAGATGGAGATAGGAGTGTGTTTATAGAGACAGCAAAGAATTATGGGGTTTTTTACTGTTCAAGACTAGGCTTGCATTGAGAGGAGTAGGGAATAAAAAAAAAAAAAAAAAAAGGACTGACTCTTTCTTTTGACTGTATGGCATACCCAGTATATAATGCGGGCATCGCCGATCGACAACGACAGATGACATTATCTGCCGCTGAAGCAGCCCCTGCATGCATAAAAAAATACCCAAATGGAACAGTGTCTTTTTAAATTGCCTATACATCTAGGAAGGAAAATAAATTAAAAAAAAAAAGAACATAAAATAAATATATATATATATATATATATATATATATATATATATATATATATATATATATATATATATATATATATATATATATATATATAAGTTTTATATATATATATATATATTGTATAGTTAAAAAATATGTACATTTGTATATACAGTATATATATATTTTTTTTTCTTTTCTAGATGTATAGGCGATTTAAAAATGCATTCTATTGAAGGATATTCTATCCCAAAAAATTTTTACTACCAGTGTTTTTCAAATATTTTTTTGACTGAATGTCTACATTCCACAATGTATAGTGTAAAAAAATATATAAAAAAAAAATAGATAGATAGATAGATAGATAGATAGATATATCCATATAAATATATATAGATAGATAGATATTATCTATATATATAGATATATATATTTTTTTATTTGTATATATATATATATATATATATATATATATATATATAAAACATACATATTTCTATACTATACATTGTGGAATGCAGACATTGAGTCAAAAAAGTTTAAAAAAATGCTGGTAGTAAAAAAATATATTTGATAGAATATCCTTCAATAGAATGCATATACAGTATATATATATATATATATATATATATATATATATATATATATATATATATATATATATATATATTTATTATTATTTTTTTTTTTCTAGATGTATAGGCGATTTAAAAATGCATTCTTTTACTACCAGTGTTTTTCAAATATTTTTTTGACTGAATGTCTACATTCCACAATGTATAGTATAAAAAAATATATATAAAAATATATATATATATATTTTTTCTTTTCTAGATGTATAGGCTAGATGTATAATGAATTCTATTGAAGGATATTCTATCAAATATTTGTGTTACTACCAGTGAATGTGACTGAATGTTTACATTCCACAATGTATAGTATAAAAAAAAAATATATATATATATATATATATATATATATATATATATATATATATATATAGATAGATAGATAGATAGATAGCTAGATATAGATATAGATATAGATATAGATATAGATATAGATATATAGATATATAGATATATCTATTATTTTTAATTTTATTTTTATAAAAATGTATTTGTACATAAATACATAACTTTTTTTGTTTGTACATAAATATTTTTGGACTGAACAATGTATAGTATGTATATAAAATATATATATATATATATATATATATATATATATATATATATATATATGTATATATTTCTATACTATACATTGTGGAATGCAGACATTCAGTCAAAAAAGTTTCAAAAAACGCTGGTAGTAAAAAATATATTTGGTGCTAATACAATAAAAAATAAATAAATCAAGGTATGTTAACACCTTTTCCGGCAAAGAAAAATCCATATAATGAACTGCACTGCAGTCAAAACAGTGGTGGAATTTTGAGACTTCTATTGTTTGGAGGATTACATGGTAACATTCTATAGATTTATCGCAGGATACCTGTTTCGCAAAGCGGTATTTTGCATGTGTTAGCCCAAAATAACCTCGGCGAATGCAAATGATGTTTTTCTTATTCTTATTTCTCATCAATTACTGAGACTTGCATGCACAGCACAAGTCATGTGAAAACCCCCACACATCACTACCACCACCTATGAATTTTAAACAGCCAAGAAAGAAAAAAATATGGGGATGGTGTAATGTGCTATTTTCTTTTTTCCCTTGCGGTAAAATGTCTGCCTATCCATTTGCAGCATAGGAAGTGCCAGCGTTCTGTATATTACATAAAACGTAGACCCCTTGCGTACGGGAGGGCGAGCCGTAACCTTCGACATGATTAACGCCGCTGCACGACACAGAGAGGAGGGTATGGGGCTTGGAAGATCGCGCCAGGAATAAAGAGATTGATTTTTAAAATGAAATCGATACCCAAATACCGCAAAGGGACACAGTCACTGCTGCCTGACTGCAGTGGAATATAACACGGATTAATCATTTTATCATGCCACCATTTACATGAAGAAATGTTTATATACATATATATATATAGCCACCGGTGTTTTTTTTTTCTCTATTTAATTTAAAAGCGTAATATTATGTACATTTAATATAAAATAAATACAAACATGTATATTTATAAAGCAAAAAAAAAAAATCACTGCAAGCGGACGTGTATGTATGTATATATATTAATATATATATATACATACTATAGTACCAAAAGTATTGGAACACCTGCCTTTACACGCACATGGGGGCAGATCCACAAAGATCTGCCGCGGCGCACCGTATCTGAGATACGCTACGCCGCCGTACCTTACTTCTCTTTGGTTCGAATCCTTAAAGATTTTGCGCCCTAAGTTACGGCGGCGTAGTCTATCTCTCCTCGCGGCGTAAGGGCGCGGAATTCAAGTTGGGCGGGTAGGGGGCGTGTTTCATTTAAATGAAGCGCATCCCCGCGCCGAAAGAACGGCGCATGCGCCGTCCCTAAATTTCCCGCCGTGCATTGCGCAAAATGAGGTCGCAAGGACGTCATTGTTTTGACTTGGACGTAAATTACGTCCATCCCGCGATTCACGGACGACTTACGCAAACAAAAAAGAAATTCAAATTAAACGCGGGAACGACGGCCATACTTAACATGGCAGGTGTAACTATACGCCACAAAACAGCAGCTTTAACTATACGCCGGAAAAAGCCGACTAGAGACTACGTAAGAGAATGCGACGGCCGCGCGTACGTTCGTGGATCGTCGGAAATAGCTAATTTGCATACTCGACGTGGAAAACGACGAGAACTCCACCCAGCGGACGCCGAAGTATTGCATCTAAGATCCGAAGGCGTACGAAGCCGTACGCCTGTCGGATCGAACCCAGATGCCGTCGTATCTTGGTTTGAGGATTCAAACTAAAGGTACGACGCGGGAAATTTGAAAGTACGCCGGCGTATCAGTAGATACGCCGGCGTACTCTCTTTGTGGATCTGCCCCATGAACTTTAATGACATCCCAGTCTTAGTCATAGGGTGCAATATTGAGCTGGCCCACTCTTTGCAGCTATAACAGCTTCAACTCTTCTGGGAAGGCCGTCCACAAGGTTTAGAAGAGTGTCTATGGGAATGTTTGACCATTCTTCCAGAAGCGCATTTGTAAAGGTCAGGCACTGATGTTGGAGGAGAAGACCTGGCTCACAGTCTCCACTCTAATCCATCCCAAAGGTGTTCTATCGGGTTGAGGTCCAAACTCTGTGCAGGCCAGTTAAGTTCCTCCACCTCAAACTCGCTCACCCACACTATATTGCCAAAAATATTGGGCCACCCCTCTAAATAATTTGGTGGAGGGGGGGTTGTTGTGTTGGGAATGTTTTTCAGGGGTTGGGCTTGACCCTTTAGTTCCAGTGAAGGGAACTCTTAAGGCGTCAGCATACCAAGACATTTTGGACAATTTCATGCTCCCAACTTTGTGGGAACAGTTTGGGGACGGCCCCTTCCTGTTCCAACATGACTGCCCACCAGTGTACAAAGCAAGGTCCATAAGGACATGGATGAACGAGTTTGGGGTGGAGGAACTTGAATGACCTCAACCTGATAGAACACCTTTGGGGTGAATTAGAGTGGAGACTGCGAGCCAGGCCTCCTCTTCCAACATCAGTGCCTGATCTCACAAATGCGTTTCTGGAAGAATGGTCAAATATTCCCATAGACACACTCCTAAACCTTGTGGACAGCCTTCCCAGAAGAGTTGAAGTTGTTATAGCTGCAAAGGGTGGGGCCAATTTAATATTGAACCCTACAGACTAATGCCGCGTACACACGATTAGTCCATCCAATGAGAACGGACTGATGGACCGTTTTCATCGGTTAACCGATGAAGCTGACTGATGGTCCGTCGCGCCTACACACCATCGGTTAAAAAAACGATCGTGTCAGAACGCGGTGACGTAAAACACGACGACGTGCTGAAAATAACGAAGTTCAATGCTTCCAAGCATGCGTCGTCTTGATTCTGAGCATGCGTGGATTTTTAACCGATGGTCGTGCCTACTAACGATCGGTTTTGTCCTATCGGTTAGGAATCCATCGGTTAATTTTAAAACAAGTTGCCTTTTTTTTAACCGATGGTTAACGAGCCGATGGCGCCCACACACGATCGGTTTTGACCGATAAAAACAGTCCATAAGACCATTCTCATTGGTTTAACCTATCGTGTGTACGCGGCAAAAGACTGGGATGCCATTAAAGTTCATGTGCGTGTAAAGGCAGGCGTCCTAATACTTTTGGTATTATAATGTGTATATATAGATATTCTGTATGTGTGTGAGGACTTCAGTATTCTAAAAAATAAAATAATAAAAAATATATATATATTGGATATTTCTTTTTGACCCCATTCAGAATACTGGGGAAGATCCACAGAGCGAGTACGCCGGCGTATCTACTGATACACCGGCGTACTTTCAAATTACCCGCGTCGTATCTTTAGTTTGAATCCTCAAACCAAGATACGACGGCATCTGTGTTCGATCCGACAGGCGTACGGCTTCGTACGCCTTCGGATCGCAGATGCAATACTTCGGCGTCCGCTGGGTGGAGTTTGCGTTGTTTTCCGCGTCGTGTATGCAAATGAGCTTTTTCCGACGATCCACGAACGTACGCGCGGCCGTCGCATTCTCTTACGTCGTCTCTAGTCGGCTTTTTCTGGCGTATAGTTAAACCTGCTGTTTTGCAGCGTATAGTAAGGCCCCATACACACCATAGAATCCATCCGCAGATAAATCCCAGCAAATGGGTTTCAGCGGATAGATTCTATGGTGTGTACACGCCAGCGGATCTTTTTCCGCGGATATATCTCCCCTGGGATGGATTCCAGCAGATCGGATATTTGCTGACATGCACAACATATCCATCTGCTGGAGTCCATCCCAACAGATGGATCCGCTGGTCTGTACAGACTCACCGAATCCATCCGTCCGAAGGGATCCCCCGCATGCGTCGTAATGATTCGACGCATGCGTGGAATTCCTTATATGACAGCGTCGCGCACGTCGCCGCGTCATAATCGCGGCGACGGCGCGACACGTCATCGCCAGAGGATTTCGGCGCGGATTTCAATGCGATGGTGAGTACACTCCATCGCAGAGAAATCTGCTGAAATCCTCGAGAGGATTTATCCGCGGAAACGGGCCTTAGACTTGCCATGTTAAGTATGGCCGTCGTTCCCGCATTAATTTTGAATTTTTTGCGTAAGTCGTCCGTGAATCGGGATGGACGTAATTCACGTCTATGTTAAAAAAAATGACGTCCTTGCGACGTCATTTAGCGCAATGCACGGCGGGAAATTTAGGGACGGCGCCGTTACGCCGCCAGAGATAGACTACGCTGCTGTAACTTACGGCGCAAAATCTTTAAGGATTCGAACTAAAGCCAGGTAAGGTACGGCGGCGTAGCGTATCTCCGATACGCTGCGCGGGTGCAGATCTCTGTGGATTTGCCCCACTGTGTCAAGTTCTTCAGTCTTTACACACAAATATATAAATATATTTTGTAAGTAAGTATTCTACAATATTCTAAAAAAATATTAAAAATATAAATTATATATATATATATATATATATATATATATATATATATATATATATATATATATATATATATATAATTACATTTTTTTTAGAATATTGTAGAATACTCAATTCTGCAGTCCTTACTTACAAATATAGTAGGTTAATAAAAAAGAAAAAAATAGAGTCACTTTTACTTATCTAAAGCCTTAGTTGTGTGACATCAGAGCTGTCTTTAATGTTGATTGGACCCTGGGCAGAAAAAATCTTGCCCCCTCCCCTGCAATTTTGCTCTCTACCTGCTCTAAAACATACAATAAATATCAGCTAGACTTAAAATCAGTTTACTGTATCAGATCAGACAGTGATTGCGATTGGTTGCCAGAAGTTACAGCATTTCATTACCACTTAATGACTGGTTGCTAGAGGTTACAGCACACATTACAGCTCACTGATTCATTGCTAGAGGTTACAGCACATGATTTCTTCTTGTTGACTGGTTGCTAGAGGTTAGAGCACATTATTATTTTTTTGTTAGTTGGTTGCTAGAGGTTACTGTAAAGTAATACTGCTCACTGATTGGTTGCTAGAGGTTACAGCACATCATCTCTTCACTGCAGAGGGGCATGATATACATATGAATGCCACCTGTATTTACATATGAATGCTGCCGATATTTACATATGAATGCAGCCACTATTTACATATGAATGATCCATCTATTTACATATGAATGATCCATCTATTTACATATGAATGATCCATCTATTTACATATGAATGCTCCATCTATTTACATATGAATGATCCATCTATTTACATATGAATGATCCATCTATTTACATATGAATGATCCATCTATTTACATATGAATGATCCATCTATTTACATATGAGTGATCAATCTATTTACATATGAATGGTCCATATATTTACATATGAGTGATCAATCTATTTACATATGAATGCTCCATATATTTACATATGAATGCTCCATATATTTACATATGAATGCTCCATATATTTACATATGAATGCTTCATCTATTTACATATGAATGCTCCATCTATTTACATATGAATGCTCCATCTATTTACATATGAATGCTCCATCTATTTACATAGGAATGCTCCATCTATTTACATATGAATGCTCCATCTATTTACATATGAATGCTCCATATATTTACATATGAATGCTCCATCTATTTACATATGAATGCTCCATCTATTTACATATGAATGCTCCATATATTTACATATGAATGCTCCATCTATTTACATATGAATGCTCCATCTATTTACATATGAATGCTCCATATATTTACATATGAATGCTCCATATATTTACATATGAATGCTCCATCTATTTACATATGAATGCTCCATCTATTTACATATGAATGCTCCATCTATTTACATATGAATGCTCCATCTATTTACATAGGAATGCTCCATCTATTTACATATAAATGCTCCATCTATTTACATATGAATGCTCCATCTATTTACATATGAATGCTCCATATATTTACATATGAATGCTCCCGTTATTTATATGTAAACACAGGGTCTGCAGGTGAGTCATCTGTACACAACAATAGGGCAGAGCAGGGCAGCATTAGTAGCAGCACTTCACACAGATATCCGGACACAGCACAGGACTAAAACTTCAAGGGACAAGGGAATTTAAACTGGGATAGTTGGCAAGTATGAGGCAGCTGACAATGACAAGGCCCAGGGCAGCTTTCCCTTTTGCCCTGCCTTAATGACGGCCCTGTGCGACATGCCAGGCCCAAAGTTTTCTATCTTCTTCACTGCAGAGCAGGCGAGTCCTTCTTCAGGTCCACACATCACTTCCTGGGTGGTATGGACCTTTCTAGTAGGCTCAGGCTCATTGATGTGATCCATCGATCTGGTGATCGATGGATCACCGGGCATCCCTTACACAAACAGCTCCGGCACAGGGCATGGACAATGGACATTTAAGTGAGTAGAAGGAAACTTCCATAGGTAATGTGAAAAAAAAACAAGAACTGAGTACTGTCCCTGATATTTATTTTTTTATTCGTACTAACATTCAAATTTTTAGGACAAGCTTTTGGGGCGTGTCCCCCTTTTCCAAAATCCACTTACTTTCCAAATGGAAAGTAAACGAAGATATACAGGGAACGGGGCGACAATGGGCACAGTGGCATCATGGGGCACAGTGGTGACAAAGGGCACAGAGGTGACAATTGGCACAGTGGCATCATGGGGCACAGTGGTGACAATGGGCACATTGGCATCATGGGGCACAGTGGTGACAATGGGCACAGTGGCATCGTGGGGCACAGTGGTGACAATTGGCACAGTGGCAACAATTGAGGGGCACAGTGGCTGCGTTTGATGGCATGGCACAGTGGTGACAATTGATGGAACAGTGGCTGCGTTTGATGGCATGGCACAGTGGCTGCGTTTGATGGCATGGCACAGTGGTGACAATTGATGGCACAGTGGCTGCGTTTGATGGCACAGTGGCTGCATGTGATGGGCACAGTGAGGCTGCAATTTTTTTTTTTTTTTCGTTTGCGCCCCCCCCAAAAATGTTGAGCACCAGCCGCCACTGGTCAAACGGCCGCTGGCTATGTCAAGATGTTGCAGAGAGCATTCCTCATGACTGAGGGCCCTCGTCTGTGTGGTAACGACTGGGTTTTTCAACAGGACAACGCTACAGTACACAATGCCCACAGGACAAGGGACTTCTTCCAGGAGAATAGCATCACTCTTTTGGCCCATCCTGCGTGTTCCCCTGATCTAAATCCAATTGAGAACCTTTGGGGATGGGAGGCAAGGGAAGTTTACAAAAATGGACAACAGTTCCAGACAGTAGATGGCCTTTGTGCGGCTGTCTTCACCACTTGGAGAAATGTTCCCACTCACCTCATGGAAACACGAGGCATCAAGCGTGCCGAAACACATTTTTGAAGTGATCAACAATAACGGCGGAGCTACTCATTACTGAGTTCATGTTTGGAAGTTGGATTTCTGTTTTGGGGGGGTTTAGGTGTTTTCTTTGGAGGTGTGGTCCTAAACTTTTGATCAGTTTCAGTTTATTCGTTATTTTCAATTAATTGAATGCTCAAAAAATGTTTTGTCTCACTCTCATTTCTTCTTGTTGCATGTTGAAGAACTGTATATATATATATAGATGGGTCTGGATTCACAAAGCACTTACGCCGACGTATCTCGAGATACGCCGCGTAAGTCTATCTATGCGCCGTCGTATCTATGCGCCGTGCCCACAATCTGAGATACGCCTGAAAATAGGCTGCATACGACCAACGTAACTTTCCTACTCAGGCGTATCGTGGGCGCATATTTACGCTGGCCGCCAGGGGGCGCTCCCATTGCTTTTCTATGCACATATGCAAATGAGGGAGATACGCCGATTCACAAACTTACTTGTGTAATATACGCGGTTTCCGTAAGGCGTACGTCCGGCGTAAAGTTATTCCACATATAGGAGGCGCAACTCATGCAAAGGTATGGACCAGGGAACAGAGCCGTAGTATTTTACGTCGTTTACGTAGTACGTGAATAGGGCTGGGCGTAGGTTAGGTTCACGTCGTAGGCAGTGATCCGTCGTATCTTAGGGAGTAGTTCCGACGTGATTCTACGCATGCGCACTGGGTTGCGTCCACGGTACGGCGCATGCTCAGTCCATCATTTACATGGGGGTAACGCCTCATTAGCATTGCTCACTCCCACTTCCACCTACGCTGGCTTACGCCGAGGAAACCCAGCGTAGATTTGGGGGCGGGTGCTTTGTGAATCCAGTGCTTGCATCCTTGCGTTGCGTCGGCGTAGCGTATATTAGATACACTACACCCGCATAAATATGCGCCGATGTGTGTGAATCCGGGCCATACTGTATATCTATATATATATATATATACATATATATATATATTCATCGATAGATAGATAGATAGATAGATAGATAGATAGATAGATAGATAGATAGATAGATAGATAGATAGATAGATAGATAGATAGATAGATAGATAGAGTTGTGTGAAAAAGTATTTGCCCCCTTTCTGATTTTTTATTTTTTTTGGCATATTTGTCACACTTAAATGTCTCAGATCAGCAAACTAATTTTATTATTACTCAAAGATAACACGAGAAATTACAAAATGCAGTTTTTAAATGATGGTTTTATTTATTAACCACTTAAGGGCCGAACCTGTTTTTAAGACTCGATGTCTACAAGTTAAAAAACTTTTTTTTGCTAGAAAATTTACGTAGAACCCCCAAACTTTATACATTTGCAATACTTTTCGTCACACCATATTTGTGCAGCGGTCTTACAAGCGCACTTTTTTTGTTATTTGAATTAAAAAATAAGACAACAGTAAAGTTTGCCCAATTTATTTTATATTGTGAAAGATAATGTTACACCAAGTAAATTGATACCGAACATGTCACTCTTAAAAATTGCGCCCGCTCATGGAATGGCGACAAACTTTTACCCTTAAAAATATCTGTAGCACTACCCTCGAAAGAGCTGCTGGTTTGTTTTGGGTGGCATGTTACCTCGTGGCTCCTCCGCCGTCTAAGGGTGTACGGTGAATGTAGCATTAATGGAATGTCCATGACAGGTGTCTTTTTCTGTGCTCTTTATTACCCAGCCGGGTAAAAACAATAAAACTTTGTGGTGATATAAGAGTTGAAGTAAAAGCAGAAATAGCAGATTCAGGCGTAGCAATAGGGAAACAGTCCTGCTTCCAACAACACTTAATCTTCTTTGCCACTCCAGCCGGTGTGGGTTTAGTGTACCTGGACAGGCCTCTCTCACTGACCTGGCAGCCAGAATATCACTCGGAACTTAGAGGAAAAGTCTCTGCCACAGACCCTCCTTAGGATTGAGGTAGCGGAGGTAATCCTCCTTAATAGACTTTGGTCTGGATCTCCTTCAGGTAGTTTACAGGTTACCGACTGACAGGTGACCAACGTCCATCCTTTCAGTAAATCGGTTTCCTTGATCCCCGGTGGATTTTCGAGACCCTATTGGATTGCCAGCCTCTCTTGGCTCTCCTGAGATGGACTCCCCACCGAACATCTCGCTTGGGATCTTCTCAGGATTGGGGACCCAGTCGATTACTGGGGCCCTGCCACAGCTTTAAATGTCCCGGACCAACATGGTCCCAGAACCAGGAACACCGCGTGACACGCGCACCCCGGCCTGGAAGGCCATTTCGCCGGGGAGCCGTGATGCAGTGGGTGGGTGCCGAACTCTAAGAAAAACCTTGTCTCATAAATACTCTCCCCCAGCATGCACAGCGAGGAGAAACCCTCCTGATAGGCTGCTGTGGAAAAGCACCCAAACCTCGACTCCTCTGCTGCCACCTATCGTCCTGGGGTGGGAATCAAAATGGGTCACTTTTATTCATATTAATCCCTTTTAACCCTCCTGGCGGTATTCCCGAGTCTGACTCAGGGTTACATTTTTGTGCTGCGATCGGTAACCCCGAGTCAGACTCGGGCTCGCCTCGCTGGATCCACAGGCATGGTTTACTTACCTTGTCCCTGGATCCAGCGATGCCTCTCCGCTGTGTGATCGAGCGGGTCTTCGCTCGATTCACACAGTGTCCCCGGGTGCCGCCGATCTCCGTTCCTTGCGACGTTACGACGCACAGGGGGCGGAGAACGGCGTCAAATTCAAAAAAGTAAACAAACACATTACATACAGTATACTGTAATCTTATAGATTACAGTACTGTATGTAAAAAATACACACACCATTGTTCCTAGTGGTCTGCCCAGTGTCCTACATGTACTTTTATATAATAAAAACTGTTCTTTCTGCCTGGAAACTGTAGATTGTCCATAGCAACCAAAAGTGTCCCTTTATGTCAAAAATGGTTTTAGAGCAGCTAGAAAACAGCGATAATAAATTATAATCACTTGCAGAATTGAGCGATAGCGATTTGTGGGGAAATTCGTCATAAAAAAATAAAAGTAATGACAGCGACAATTCTGCAACTGAGCAAATTTCAGTGATTTTGAGTTGATTACATTATTGAATAATTTTTATTATAATTATATTATTATTTGTTATAATTATTTATAATTATTTCTTATATTATAATTTATAATTTTGTTTTTAAAAAAATGTCATACCCGGGATGCCTACTAGACTCTTGTTTGGTCAGATTTAAGTGAGTTATTCCTAAGAATTAAGGGCCAGATTCACGTAGCCCGGGCGCAGCGTAACGTAACCGATTTAGGTTACACCGCCGCAAATTTTCTGTCTAAGTGCCCGATCCACAAAGCACTTACCTGGAAATTTGCGGCGTTGTATCCTAAATCCGTCCGGCGCAAGGCGGGCCAATTCAAATGGGGTGGGTACCATTTAAATTAGGAGCGCTCCCGCGCCGGACGTACTGCGCATGCTCCCGACGCAAATTTCCTGACATACTTTGCGCGAAATTACGACGCGCCAACGTTTTGTGAATCGCGACGTGGAAAAAAAGACTTGCGCCGGGAAAAAAAAAAATTCAAAAGCGACGCGGGAAAGACGGGTATACTTTTACATGGTGTACTAATTTTACACTTTGTAAAAGGTGCCCTATCTTTGCGACGGCAAACTAACACTTGTGGCGACGTAACGACGGGAAAAAGTTTTGTGGATCGCCGTAACTGCAAATTTCCATACCCGACGCTGGTTTACGACGCAAACTCCCCCCTGCGGCGGCCGCGGTACTGCATCCTAAGATCCGACAGTGTAAAACTATTACACCTGTCGGATCTTTGGGATATCTATGCGTAACTGATTCTATGAATCAGTCGCATAGATAGAAACAGGGATACGACGGCGTATCAGCAGATACAATGTCGTATCCCTTTTGTGAATCTGGCCCTCAAGGCCTACAGTTTAAAACGCCACATTTCCTTGCAAATAATGGTACCGCGTTCAGCACCTAAAATCTGAAATAATCATACCGCCAGGGAGGTTAATAGAAAAAAGCATGACAGGTCCTCTTAAATATGAAATCTGGGGTCAAAAAGACATCAGATCTCATATTTGGACTTATATGCAATATTTTTTTTTAATAAATTGGTCATTTGAAAAAAATTACAAAAAAATCCCTTTAAGAGGTATGGGCAGAAGTGACGTTTTGACGGCAGGGGGCCCTCTCCCGACGCTGACAACGGTGATCTTGCGGCGAGTCTGCCGCAGAGGCCACCATTTTCGGAAACAGGAAAGCCCACTAAAAAGATGGATACCTCGATTGTGGCAGCAGCTGCCGCCATTACCGAAATATCCATCTTAAAGGGGTTGTAAAGGTAAATGTTTTTTCACCTTAATGCATCCTATGCATTAAGATGAAAAAACATCCGACGGTGCCGCCCCCCCCCGAACCCCCGTTTTACTTACCTGACCCCTCGAAAGTCCCGCGCGCGTCCACGGGATCCTCTTCGGTTCACAGCCTGGCCGTTGATTGGCTAGGCTGGACAGATTGATAGCAGCGCAGTCATTGGCTGGCTCTGCTGTCAATCACAGCGGATGATGCGGCGGGGGGTGGGGCCGAGTAAAGTTTGCCTTTAGTGACCCTTTAAATGTGCCGACGTATATGTAGAGTGGGCAGTCGTTAAGGAAAAAAAAGCTGTCCAAATCTGCCTGGCCTTATGTGAAAAAGTAATTGCCCCCTAAACCTAATAACTGGTTGTGCCACCCTTGGTGGCAACAACTGCAGTCAATCTTTTCACATCGCTGTGGAGCAATTTTGGCCACACTCTTCTTTGCAGAATTGTTTTAATTCAGCCACATTGGAGGGTTTTCCAGCATGAACGGTTTGTGTAAGGTCATGATACAGCATCTCAATTGGATTTAAGTCCGGGCTTTGACTAGGCCACTCTAAAACCTAAATTTTGCTTTGTTTGAACCATTTGGAGATGGACTTGCTGTTGTGTTTCGGATCATTGTCCTGCTGCATAACCCAAGTGCACTTGAGCTTGAGGTCACCAACTGATGGCTGGACATTCTGCTTTAGTATTTTCTGGTAGAGCTCAGAATTCATGGTTCCATCAATTATGGTAAGTCGTCCAGGTCCTGACCATCCAGACCATCACGCTATCACCACCATGTCTGACTGTTGGTATGATGTTCTTCTTATGAAATGCTGTATTCGTTTTATGCCAGATATAATGGGACACACACCTTCCAAAAAGTAAAATTTTTGTCTCATCAGTCCACGGAATATTTGCCTAAAAGTCTTGGGAATAATCAAGATGTTTTTTTCGGTAAATGTGAGACGGTCCTTGTGTCCTTTTTGGTCATCAGTGACTTTGGCCTTGGAACTCTCCCATGGACGCCATTTTCTTATTGTTAAATCGTGAACACTGGCCTTACCTGAGGCAAGCGAGGCCTTCAGTTCTTTAGATGTTCTTCTGGGTTCTTTTATGACCTCCTGGATGAATCGTCGTCATGCTCTTGGAGTAATTTTTGTAGGCCGGCCATTCCAGGGAAGGTTCACCACTGTTCCAATTTATCTCTATTTGTGGATAATGGCTCTCCCCGTGGTTCACTGGAGTTCCAAAGCCTTGGAAATGGCTTTGAAACCCTTCCTAGACCGATACATGGACATTACTTTTTTCTAATATATTTTTTTTATGATTGTGGCATGATCTGTGGATTTTTGTGATTTTGTGGTTTGAACTCATATTATATGGTTTTGGTAAATCTAAAGGAAAGTTGAACAAGAAAATTGTATAGTGTATGGCCAGCTTTAGCGTGCTTCACTTTGTCAGACAGCTTCTACAGTGGAACCTTGGATTGCGAGTAACGCGGTTAACGAGCGTTTCGCAATACGAGCACTGTATTTCTAAAAATCCTGACTCGGTTTGCAAGTGTTGTCTCGCAAAACGAGCAGGATTCAAGCCAAAGTGCAGTACCGCCTTTGGCCTGAGGTGGGGGGGCCGAGCAGAGCTGAGCTGAGCCGGGTCGGAGACGTTCAGAAATGCTCGTAAATACTTTGTTCCCGAGCCTTTCCAAGGTTTTCCGAGTTCAGCTGCGCTGTCCTCGGGCCTTTCCGTGGGTTTCCGAGGCACTCCGGCGCCCCCCGCCTCTGGCCAGTATTGCATGTCGTTGAAGTCAATGCGGAACAAATTATTTTAATTTCCATTGACTTATATGGGGAAAATTGATTTGATATGCGAGTGCTTTGGATTAAGAGCATTCTCCTGGAACGGATTATGCTTGTAATCCGAGGTTCCACTGTATTTATGTGATTTCTTGACTCAACAGGTCTGGCAGTAATCAGGCCTGGGTGCCTTGGCTTTAACTTGGCTTTCCAAAAAAATTGTGGTTAATCGCAGTTCATTGATGATTCAGCATGGGATGGGGGGCAATTACTTTTTCACATAGGGCCAGGCAGGTTTGAACAGCTTTTTTTTTTACCGTAATAAATGAAATAATAATTAAAAAAACTGCATTTTGTATTTACTCGGGTTATCTTTTCACACAACTGTATAAATATATATATATATACATATATATATATTAATAAAAAATATAAAAATATAGGGCCAGATTCACAGTGCAAGTACGCCGGCGTATCTACTGATACGCCGGCGTACTTTCAAATTTGCCGCGTCGTATCTTTAGTTTGAATCCTCAAACCAAGATACGACAGCTTCTGGCTTCGATCCGACAGGCGTACGGCTTCGTACGCCTTCGGATCGTAGGTGCAATACTTCAGCGCCCGCTGGGTGGAGTTTGCGTCGTTTTCCGTGTCGGGTATGCTAATTAGCTTTTTCCGGCGATCCACGAAGGTACGCGCAGCCGTCGCATTCTCTTACGTCGTCGCTAGTCGGCTTTTCCCGGCGTATACTAAAAGCTGCTATTTCGTGGCGTATAGATAGACCTGCCATGTTAAAGTATGGCCGTCGTTCCCGCGTCAAATTTTGAATTATTTTTTTTTTGCGTAAGTTGTCCGTGAATAGGAAAGGACGTAACTCACGTCTACGTTCAAAAAATGACGTCGGTGCGACGTCATTTCGCGCAAAGCACGGCGGGAAATTTCAAAAAGGAGCATGCGCATTTCAATCGGCGCGGGAACGCGCCTAATTTCAATGGTACACGCCCCATTTGAATTAGGCGGGCTTGCGCCGGATGGCTTTACGCTACACCCCCTGCAAGTTTACACGCAAGTGCTCTGTGAATCAAGCACTTCGATGAAAACTTGCGGCGGTGTAACGTAAAGGGGATACGTTACGCCGCAGCGCAAGTACGTGAATCTGGCCCATAATATATATATATATATATATATGTATTTGTGTATGTATATATATATACCGTATTTATCGGGGTATTGCGCGCTCCGGCGTATAGCGCGCACCCCTAAAGTGGACCTGCATTCCTGTGGAAAAAAAGATTTTTGTACTTACAGTTTTGGTGTCTTGCGCGGCGTTCATCGGCGGCCTCGTCGGGTCCGGCGGCCGTCTGCGGCTTCGGGTGTCCTCTTCGTCGGGTCCGGCGTCCTTCTGCGGCATCCTCCCCGCTCGTTTCCCGCTTTCCCGCGCCGAGTTTGAATACTGCGCCGACATATACCGAGCGCAGTACACTCGTGTATAGTCGGGCAGGCTTGGCTACTCTCGCGCTCACGTCCTGTACGTCCAGGACGTGAGCGCGAGAGTAGCCAAGCCTGCCCGACTATACACGAGTGTACTGCGCTCGGTATATGCCGGCGCAGTATTCAAACTCGGCGCGGGAAAGCGGATATCGGCGTATATCGCACGATTTTCAGGGCAAAAAAGTGCGCGTTATACGCCGCTAAATACAGTATATATATATATATATATATATATATATATATTTTTTTTTTATTATTATTATTATTTTTTTTTCTTATGCAAATACTTTTTCACACAACTGTGTAAATAAATAAATAAATATATATACATATTTTCTTTTGCAGTTCAATAGATGGACTACTTTCAAACAGGTCCAAGTGTGGACCATAAAGACATACTACTCTATTGTATAGACCGGACAGCATGTACCCCTATCATACAAACCCCCCCTCGTTGTTAGCCTTGTTTATAGCATAGGAGACATTACTGCAAGTATAACGATTCCCCCAGCAATAACGATTTAGCACTATGGCTGCACCAAGTCTGGGGAATGTACCAAGAACGAAAAAGTCGGGGGTGGGGGATTATGGACCAAAATGAAGAAAAAAATAAAAAAGCCTTCCGGCTCTAAAAGGGTCAATGGAATTATTGAATGACATTCAGCTGATCTTAACTCATCTGGAACCTAAGACTTAATACTTAGCTCATATTGGCAATCTCAAGGGAGGTATCATGCATTAGACCATTAAAGGGGATGCTGACTCTTTTACTGAAGAAGGCGCACAGATGCCATGCCATATGGGCCTGGAGAATTTTGGTCAATCAGTTGTTATTTTTTTATTTTTATTATTTTTTTTTAGACTTTTACGTTGTAATTTCTTAATGTGTTAATAACTTGAAGTAGGGGATGGGCTTATCACTTAAGGATGATTGCGATACAAAAGAGGTGACAACTTTTTTTTTTTTTTTTTTTTTTTATTCCCCCTGCTTCATTGTTTCATTCCTTCTGTTGTACGGTGATTAAAGGCTTTTAATCCATTACATGCTATACAGTTCGCATTTTTTTTTTTTAAGGGGGGAGGGTCTACTTTTGGTGCTTCTCCATAGAATGCAATGCTTTAATGCATAAAAATAGATCGTATTCTGTTAATATTTTTTTTTATTTTTATTTTTTTATAAATTAAGTAGGCTTTTTTTAGGGGGGGGGGGGGGGGTCTATTTTGGGTTTTTCTCTATAGAATGAAATGCTTCAATGTATAGAAATGAATCATATTTTGTTTATATTTTATTTATTTTTAATTACAAATAAAGTAGGCTTTTTTTTAGGGGGGGTCTACTTTGGGCGTTTCTTAAATTAATCATTTTTTTTTTTTTATTATTATTATTATTATAAATAAAGTAGTTTTTGGGGGGGGGTCTACTTTGGGCATTTGTCTATAGAATGAAATGCATGAATGTATAAAATTATTCGTATTCTGTTAATTTTTTATTTTATATTTTATTATAAATAAATAAAGGCTTTTTTTAGGGAGGGGTCTACTTTGGGTGTTTCTCTATAGAATGAAGTGCTTGAATGTATAAAAATAAATCATATTTTGTTTATTTATTTTTTAAATTATAAATAAAGTAGTCTTTTTTAGGGGGGGGGTCTACTTTGGGTGTTTCTTAAATGAATCATTTTTTTGTTGATTTTTTTTTATTATTATTATAAATAAAGTAGTTTTTTTGCCATTTGTCTATAGAATGAAATGTTTTAATGTATAAAATTATTCGCATTCTGTTCATTTTTTATTTATATTTTATTATAAATAAAGTAGGCTTTTTTTTTGGGAGGGGTCTACTTTGGGTGTTTCTCTATAGAATGAAATGTTTGAATGTATAAAATTATTCGCATTCTGTTAATTTTTTATTTATATTTTATTATAAATAAAGTAGGCTTTTTTTTTAGGGAGGGGTCTACTTTGGGTGTTTCTCTATAGAATGCAATGCTTTCATGTATAAAAATGAATTGCATTCTATTAATATTTTTTTCTTTTTTTAATATAAATAAAGGCTTTTTTTAGGGGGGGGTCTACTTTGGGCATTTCTCTATAGAATGCAATGCTTTCATGTATAAAAATGAATTGCATTCTATTAATATTTTTTCTTTTTTTAAATATAAATAAAGTACAATTTTTTTTTGGGGGGGGGTCTACTTTGGGCCTTTCTTTATAGAATGCAATGCTTCAATGTATAAAAAATCATATTTTGTTGATTTGTTCATTTTTTTTAAAGTATAAATAAAATAGGCTTTATTTAGGGGGGGGGGGGGGGATGTATAAAAATTAGTCATTTTTTTTATTACAAATAAAATAGGCTTTTTTTTTTAGGTGGGTTTACTTTGGGTGTTTCTCCATACAATGCAATGCTTTAATGTATAAAAATGAATCATATTCTGGTAATATTTTTATTATTATTATTTTAAATAAAGTAGGCTTTTTTAGGGGGGGTGGTCTACTTTGGGTGTTTCTACATAGAATGCAGTGCTGTATAAAAATTAATCATATTTTGTTAATATTTTTTTATTATTATTATTATTATTATTATTATCATTATAAATAAAATAGACCTTTTTTTGGGGGGGTCTACTTTGGGTGTTTCTCCATACAATGCAATGCATTAGTGTATAAAAATGAGTCGTATTCTGTTAATATTTTTTTTTTATTATTTTAAATAAAGTAGGCTTTTTTTGGGGGGGGGGGTGGTCTACTTTGGGTGTTTCTACATACAGTGCTGTATAAAAATGAATCATATTTTGTTAATATTTTTTTTTTTATTATTATTATTATTATTATTATTATTATTATTTTTATTATTATTATTATTATTATTATTATTATTATTTTTATTATTATTATAAATAAAGTAGACCTTTTTTTTGTGGGGTTCTACTTTGGGTGTTTCTCCATTAAAAGCAATGCTTTAATATTTTTTTATATTTTAATTTTTTTTCTGGCGGGAGGGGGATAATGACGATCCCTAATAGCAGGCTTAAACGTACAGCTGCTTTGCATTTCCTTGATGTCCTAGTACCTTGTCAGTCTCTTACACTCTGAAGCACATATCGTGTCCCCTTTACAATGGCAGATGCAGCAGCAACCTCCCCAGGCAAAAATCCATCGCTCTCGCTATTTTTTTTTTTTTTTTTTTTTTTAAGTTGGATTTTCGCTAATTCCAGAAACTAGGTCAGTCTGCCCCGTCTCCAAAAAAAAAATTCAGCCATTTTGAGTATCAGCCATTTTGTGCAGATTAAGACCACCACCGCCAGGTCTGATTAAAAAATAAAATTCCTTTATGCATTTTAGTTTTTTTTCCCCCTTTTTATTTATTTTTATATAAAAGAGGGCTATCGGTCAGTGCGTTGGGGAAAAAAAATTCCCTACACTCAGGGAAATTAAAGTGCCCTTATTATCCGGCTCACCCCCATTCCTGCACACGCTAGTTTATGCCCAGGTGAGCGAACCCGCCATTTTTAATAACACTTGAAATGCATAGTGGCTAAAAAAATACATCAAAAAAATCATCCGATATTAGCAGGCGTAAGGAGAGAGGGCAGACAAAGGCACACAAAGGAAAAAAAAAAACATACCTATACGTTTAGTTTCCATGATATGGTTGAGGATGTGTTGTAATGTTAATTCCATTGCACCAGTCCTCCCATGCTGGGTTGTATTTTTCTCCAGACGCCTCCTATATAGGTAATTGTAGTTTCGCGGAAGGAAAGAAACATTTTTTTTTTTAACTCACTAGCTTCCAGATGAAAAGAAGAAGCTGTCAAAATATGTATAGAAACGGGGGTACGACTCTTGTCTTGATACAATGTGAATTTATAAATCTATTTATACCTGATATTTTATTTTTAATGAGTTATGTAAAAAATAAATAAAAATGAGAATTCATAAATCTATGTATACCTTATATTTTATTTTTAATGAATTATGTAAAAATAGAAAAAAAAATGAGAATTTATAAATCTATTTATACCTGATATTTTATTTTTAATTATGCAAAAAGAAAAAAAAAAAGTGAAAAAAAAATCCATATGTCTCTAAACATATATAAACTTGACATCGCGCTTTTGTAAGACAACGTAGAGGTGCTGATAGCAACATATTGACGATTAGTTAGCTGTCTCAGTCATTATGTCAGCCTCTCCTTGAAGGGACAGCTTTTGCATTAAGCCTTTTCCTTTTCTTTTTTTTTTTTTTTTATCCTGAGTGTGCATTTCTGTAAGCATTATAATTTAACCTCTGTGACACCCGTCTCCCTATATCTGGTGTCACACTGGTTGGTAGCACGTGGCGGAGCTCCCTTCCCGGCCCAGGAGCCCGAAGGGTTAATCTTGATTTATTTGAAGCCTTTTCAAGGATCACCTATCTGATAACTAATGGTGGCCCGGGGGGTGGGGTGGTTGGTGGTTGGGTGGGTGTTTGGGAAAAATAAAAAAAATAAAAAAATAAATACATAGAATGTAGCTCATAGGTTTTTACACGGTGATACGTCGCATTTAAAAACTCACAACATTCACGTTATTGGTTTCTTCTTCAGGACAAGAGGACATTTTTTTTTTTTAGGTTATTAAGATTTTTTTTTATAATGTTTTTTTAAAACGTTCAATTTTTTTAATGACTTGAATATTAAGCAAATTTTTTTTTTTTTAACAATAAGGTTTTTTTTTTTAATATTTTTTACAGATTGGCCAGAAGCATCCATTTCTCTTTATTAATGACTCAGAAATCTCTATTATTAATAGTTTTTATTATTAATAATCTTTGCTATTAATTATTTAAAAGGCAGTGAATACGATTGCAATATAGCGCTACAAGGTTACAATTTTCACTGCAAAAAAAAAAAAAAAAAGCCTTCCCCACCATGTATAATGAATTCAATGGAAGCGTACAGAGAATGTATAGAAGGTATCTTGAGAACCTTCGGAAATATATGCCGGTTGGTCTTCCCATGCAAATCCATATATCTCTTATCTTCAAAACGCATTAAAAAGATACGGCTGTATCCACACACATACATATTTTAATGTCAATATTTTACACACCTAATTATGTCGCTCCTTGCATGCATTTGCATACAATCTGGACATTAAAAATGTAATCTTTGTCTCTTAAGCCCTTTCTTATAATTATGCACATAATTTATGGGTGGCGTATATTTTTTTTTTCCCTGGAATTTAAAATCAGTTTAGTTATTCTGATATCTCAGCAATGTTGTTCCTTTGAACTGAAATGGCCTTTTATTTTTTTTATTCTTTTTATTAAAGTTTGCAATTTTCGTACAAAAAAAATAAGACTTGTTACTCAAAATAGGCAACAGTCCGAAAATTGCAATCATACATGAACGAAATGGCCTTTTAGGTCTTACGTTGACGTAGCAATAGACGAAAAATCCTTTATATTCAGGTAAAAAAAAAAAAAAATGGGGGGATCCACATAAGGCTATTACTAAATTTGGTGGGTTCCCTAAGGACTTGCGTTCAGTTTAAAAAATATATATATACTGTATATAAAAAAAAAAAATTCCTTTACATTCAGCATGGGAAACTGTGATGTACAAGGTAAATAAAGACACATATATAAAAATAAAAAATGGAAAAAAATTGGGGGGGGGGGATCCACATAAGGCTATACCCAAATTCAGTGGGATCAATTAAAAAAATAATATAAATATATGTATATATATATATATATATATGTAATTCTGTGGGAAACTGTGATGTAAAAGGTAAATAACCCATGGATAAAACACCTTCTGAGCTCCAACAATACTTTCAATCAGCAGTACCATGGCTGAAGCTTCAAAAAAAATAAGTAAATAAAAATACACGTATTTTAAAAAAAGGAAAAAATTGGGGGGATCCATACAAGGCTATACCCAAATTCGGTGGGTTCCCTGAGGACTCATAATATATATATATATATATATATATATATATATATATATATATATATATATATATTAGGGCTGTGTAAATTAACTTTTAATTAATCGATTAATCTTAAATTTTTTGGATCGATTAAAATTCTTTTGATTGGTACTCACCTCCCCGCCAGCTTCTGGGCCTTCAGGGAGTTCCGTCAGAGATCCAGTAACGTCACGGACACCGGCGGGGCTTGCCGTGTCCATCTGAAGGGCTCCTTTGCTGTGCCTTCATATCTACATGCCGGCGGGACCTTCCTATCTGCCACACGCAAGGGCTGTTACACTTCCCTCTATCACTTCCCTCTATCAACCTGGGATTCTACAACCATCCACTGGGAGTTGTGATAGTTCCCTTCACGGGACATCTACATGCCGACGGACTGATGTTAACCCCTCCTCATCTGGATTCAGCAGTGGTATCGTTGTACACATTTTTATACCAGTATCATACTTAGCTACATGTTTTTATGACTGCTTTTGGTACCGTTTGGTATTACTCGCACCATTTTTACAGTTTATGTAGCTACATTGATTTTATCTCCAGTGCAATATTTATTTGGTTACCTACTTGAAGACTATAAAAGTTTTAATGCTATTCCCATCGAGCGCTGCCTTTGTGTGTTTTTTGTATCCTGCTATCCATTTTTCCAGTGGTTGGTAGCTGCACTGGGAATCGGCCTGCAAGGAGATCATATATATATAGCAGTACCATGGCTGAAGCTAAAAAAAAGTAAATAAAAATACATATTAAAAAAAAAGAAAAAAAAGGAAAAAATTATTTGGGTGGATCCACATAAGGCTACACCCAAATTTGGTGGGTTCCAAAAATAAGTAAATATATAAAAAATATATATATATATATATATATATATATATATATATATGTATATATATATTTATTCAGCATAGGAAACTATCAGCAGTACCATGGCTGAAGCTCCAAAAAAATAAGTAAATAAAAATACATGTATTTAAAAAAAAGGAAAAAATTGGGGGGATCCATATAAGGCTATACCCAAATTTGGTGGGTTCCCTGAGGACTCATATATATATATATATTATATATATATATATATATATATATATATATATATATATATATATATATATAGCAGTACCATGGCTGAAGCTAAAAAAAAATAAGTAAGTAAAAATACATATTAAAAAAAAAAAGGAAAAAATATTTGGGTGGATCCACATAAGGCTATACCCAAATTTGGTGGATTCCAAAAATAAGTAAATATATATATATATATTTATTCAGCATAAGAAACTGTAATGTAAAAGGTAAATGACCCATGGATAAAACACCTTCTGAGCTCCAACAATACTTTCAATCAGCAGTACCATGGCTGAAGCGACAAAAAAAATAAGTCAAAAAATATAAGGCTATACCCAAATTTCGGTGGGTTCCCCGAGGACTCGCGTTCAGTTAAAAAAAATATATATATATACGGTATATATATATATTTACATAATAAAAGGTAATTCCTTTACATTGAGCATGGGAAACTGTGATGTACAAGGTGAATAACCCATAAATAAAACATCTTCTGAGCTCCAACAATACTTTCATTCAGCAATACCATGGCTGAAGCTACAAAAAAATAAGTAAATAAAAATAAATATTAAAAAGAAAAAAAAAGGAAACAATTATTTGGGGGGGATCCACAGGCTATACCCAAATTCTGTGGGTTCACTGGGGACTCGTGTGGAGTTAAAAAAAAATATATATATATATATTAAAAAGAATATATATTGTTTATATTCAACATGGGAAACTGTGATGTAAAAGGTAAATAACCCATGGATATAACACCTTCTGAGCTCCAACAATACTTTTAATTAGCAGTACCATGGCTGAAGCTAAAAAAAGAAATAGAAATAAAAATACATATATTAAAAAAAATTAAAACATTTTTTGGGGGGATCCACATAAGGCTGTACCCAAATTTGGTGGGTTCCAAAAATAAATAAATATAATATTATATATATATATATATATATATATATATATATATATATATATATATATATATATATATATATATATATATATATATATATATATATATATATATATATATTTATTTATTTATTCAGCATAGGAAACTGTGATGTAAAAGGTAAATAACCCATGGATATAACACCTTCTGATCTCCCACAATACTTTCAATCAGCAGTACCATGGCTGAAGCTACAAAAAATAAATAAATAAAAATACATATATTTAAAAATAAAGGAAAAAATTTGGGGGATCCATATAAGGCTATACCCTAATTCGGTGGGTTCCCTGAGGACTCATAATATATATATATATATATATATATATATATATATATATACATATATATATAGCAGTACCATGGCTGAAGCTAAAAAAAAAAATAAGTAAATAAAAATACATATTAAAAAAAAAGAAAAAAAATATTTGGGTGGATCCACATAAGGCTATACCCAAATTTGGTGGGTTCCCTGGGGACTAACGTTCAGTTAAAAAAAAAAAAAAAAATTACATTCAGCATGGGAAGCTGGTAAAAGGTAAATAACCCATGGATATAACCTTCTGAGCTCCAACAATACTTTTACATTCAAACCAAAAAGGGAGAATAATAAATAAGGAGCTGTTTAAAAAAATAGGCAAAATATATAAATAGTATAAAAACCGAAAAACAGGTATAATCTGTATGTAGTGTATGACTGATACAGATTATACCTGTTTTTATTTTTTTATATTATATATATATATGTATGTTTAAAAATTGTCACATGAACATAATAAATGATATCATAAATTGGGAATTGCCACACTCGGCCACTAGGTAAAAGGAATGAAAGGAATGGCGAAAAATAAAAAAATGATTTAGTAAATAAAGGGATAGTGGTAATACTAGCAACCAAAGGCCTGCAGGACATGTTAAGCTCTTTAGTTAAAAAAAAAAAAAGGATTATGGTAAACTGTCATCTCAAATGAATTTGTTACATGCAGAATCCTCTAAGACATAAAATAAATTCAGTGGGTAAAGAAAATTAAAATACAGTTCACCGGGCCCATAGACGAAGGCCATTATAGAACTGGAGCCCCTGCGGATAAAATATTCTATCTCTAGATACTAAACTCTGATACCTGACCACTCGGAGTGTTATGTGTATCATCATGAGAAGGCTGGTCCTGGCTCAGCTTACTTTTTTTTACATAAGATTTATTTTTCCTCTTGGGGGGGCAAGTGTTTTTATTGAGTGGCACTTGAGATTGTTTATTATTTATTTCGAATTTTGTGTATTAATTGCCTTAAAGCGGTATTAAACCCAAAAGCAAACTTGTATTATATTGCAGCTTACCAATTCTTAGATGTGATGGCTGCATTACTTTTCTTTTTTAGGCTTGCATTCTTCTTTTTTTATCTGGTGATCCAGCCAGTAAGTCTGTTGTTTTTCTCTCTCAAAAGGAACAGAATGTTACAGAGATGAGACAAACCATTTAATACTGGCAGGGGTGCTTTCATTAATCAGCTTTTACTTATGTAAATTTTTAACGCAATAGGAGGGGAAAAAAAATGTTACTGTAACTGCAGCCAATCATAGAACAGAATGAAAAACCCCCCAAAGAGTGAACCAGTGATAGAACAGGTTTCTAAACGCCCAGTGATAGAATTATGGAACTAGAAGATAAACTCAGAATGATGGACCCAATGATGGAACTGGGTGATAAACCCCCTAATGATAGACCCAATGATGGAACGGTTGGTAAACCCCCTAATGATAGACCCAATGATGAAACTGGGTGATAAAGACCCTAATGATCGACCCAATGATGGAACTGGGTGATAAAGCCCCTAATGATAGACCCAATGATGGAACTGGGTGATAAACCCCCTAATGATAGACCCAATGATGAAACTGGGTGATAAACTTCCTAATGATAGACCCAATGATGGAACTGGGTGATAAACTCCCTAATGATAGACCCAATTAAGGAACTGGGTGATAAACCCCCTAATGATAGACCCAATGATGGATCTGGATGATAACTCCCTAATGATAGATCCAATGAAGGAACTGGTTCATAAACCCCATAATGATAGACCCAATGATGGAACGGGTTGTAAACCCTGTAATGATAGACCCAATGATGGAACTGGATGATAAACTCCCTAATGATAGCCCTAATGATGGAACTGAGTAACAAACTCCCCAATGATAGAACTGGACAATAAACCCAATGTGAAAGACCCAATGATAGAACTGGACGGTAAACCCTCAGTGATAGACCCAATGATAAAACGGGGTGATAAACTCCCTAATGATAGACCCAATGATGCAACTGGGTGATAAACTCTCTAATTATAGACCCAAGCACGAAACTGGGTGATGCACCCCCTAATGATGGACCCAAAGGTTAAACTGGATGATAAACCCCCTAATGATAGACCCAATGATGGAACTGGGTGAAAAACTCTCTAATAATAGACCCATGATGGAACTGGGTGATAAACCCCCCAATGATAGATCCAATGATGGAACTGTGTGATAAACCCCCTAATGATAGACCCAATGATGGAACTGGGTGATAAACTCCCTAATGATAGACCCAGTGATAAAACTGGGTGATAAACTCCCAAATGATAGACCCAATGATAAAACTGGGTGATAAATCCCTAATGATAGACCCAATAATGGAACTGGGTAACAAACTCCTCAATGATATTACTGTACAATAAACCCCCAGTGAAAGACCCAATGATATAACTAGACGATAAACCACCAGTGATATGTCCAATGATAGAATTGGACAATAAACCCCCAGTGATAGACCCAGTGATGGAACTAGATGATAATGCCAGAATTATAGACCCAATGATAGAACAGGATGATAAAACCCTTAATGATAGACCCAATGATGGGACTAGGTGATATCTTCCTAATTATAGACCCAATGATGGAACCTTGGTGATAACCCCCCTAATGATAGACCCAATGATAAAGCTGGAAAATAAACTCCCCAATAATAGAACTGGACAAAAAAACCTCAGCGATGGACCCAATGATAGAACTGGACGATAAACCCCCAGTGATAGACCCAATGATAGAACAGGATGATGAATTTCCAGTGATAGACCCAATGATAGAACAGGATGATAAACTCCCCAGTGATAGACCCAATGATAGAACAGGATGATAAACTCCCCAGTAATAGACCCAATGATAGAACAGGATCATAAACTCCCCAGTGATAGACCCAATGATAGAACATAATGAAAAACTCCCCAAAGAGTGAACCAGTGATAGAAATGGATGCTAAACTCCCCAGTGATAGACTCAATAATAGAACAGGGTGACCCCCCCCCCCCAAATGATAGACCCAATGATGGAAATGGATGATAATACTGTAGACCCAATAATAGAACTGGATGATATACTCCCCGATGATAGAACTGAATGATAGTTCAGCAGTTCAGAAACTCCCTAATGATACACCCAATGATAGAACTGGTTGAGAAACTCCTCTGTGATAGACCCAATGATGAAACCGGATGACAAACTCCACCCAATTAGAGACCCAGTGATAGAAACTGAATGATAAACTCCCCAATAGAGATGGGCCAAACATCCCCCTGTTTGGTTCACACCAGAACTCCTGAACAGAGAAAAAGTTCTGACCCGAACAGCGAACCTTATTAAGACTATAGGACTTCGAACTTGAAAAATCAAAAGTCCCCATTTTGAAGGCTTATATGCAAGTAATTGGCCAAAAAAAAGTACTACCCTGGGGACATCTATCAATGCAAAAATGTATTTTAAATAGATAGTTTTTAAAGGAGCAATGACTTTAATGATACTTAAAGTGCAGCAATAAAAATGATAATTCCTATAAATATAGTGCATGGGGGTCCCCTTAGTCTGCCTGTAATGTGGCGCATTGGCAGTATGTATAAAATCTACTACAGCACAAATAACATTTCGAAAGAAAGAATGCATTAAATTACTTTTAAATTTCCAGCAATACAATACCAATAAATAAATGTTTAAAAAAACAGTGTGTTTTTTTTTAAACTGCGTGCCCCCCCCCCCCAAAAAAAAAATCCATAACAGACTCCTATCCAAACATGCAGCCTGGCAGGCCAGGAAAGAGGGGAAAAAGGTACCGCCACCCCCGACTCTTGGATTGGATTGGAATAAATGCTTATAGAGCGCCGAATGCGAGTTGTGAAACTCGCGTCTAAGCGCTTACCAACAAGCTGGGGGTATCCAGTTCCCAGGAGCAAAGAGAAGAGACTAGGACATCTAAGTAAAAGAGGGGAACAAGCAAGAAGTAAACCGAAATATAAAAAAAAGGGAGGGGAGGGCAGGACACAAGGAGCCTATCCCTACTCCCTGACCATGGACCACAGCCTGGGATTAAGGCAGCCTCCTGCTAAGAGCTTGGATGGCCAAGTGTCTATCCGTAGACTTGTGAAAAAAGCAGTGTTTTCAAGCCTTTACGGAAGGCCATCAAGGAGGAGGATGCTCTGAGCTGATGAGGGAGCTGGTTCCAAAGAGAATTCCCCAGTGTTTGGAGCCGGCGGCCACCCTTTGAAGCTAAGTGACTAGGTTGAATAATTGCTAACAGGGCGTCAGTTGAACGAAGCTCTCTGGGTGGACAGTAGTGTTGTGTCATATTCGATAAGTACATCGGGCCTAGTTGCCAATAGGCCCGAAACACCAGACAGAGAGCCTTGAACTCGACTCGTTTTGCTATCGGGAGCCAGTGTAGATCCTTAAGCACCGGGGAGATGTGATTCCGCCTTTGGCAGTTTGTGACTAGTCTTGCTGCATGGTTCTGTGTGATTTGCAACCGTTTTGTCCACTTCTGTGGGAGCCCTAGAAAGAACACGCTAGAGCAATCTAACCTACTGTGGATAAGTCCGTGAACTAAGATCATACGGTTGTTTTGAGTGAAAAGGTTCTTAATTTTTCGTAATAATTGTAGATGATAGTTGGCTGATTTTATGCAATATTTTGCGTGAGGTACGAAGCTTAGTTCAGCATCAAAAAAGATACCCAGATTTTTAACCTGCTTAGCTGGAGATGGGGCAGGGCCGAACGAGGATGGCCAGGCAGGTAAGAAGGTAGAATTGGCCTGTGGGCCGATCAGCTCAGTTTTGTCGGCGTTAAGGCCTAGCCTGTTTGTGTCCATCTTGAACCATACCAGGCCACATGCCCTCAACATGGGGGGGGTGGGTGCTTTGAAGCAGGGGGGCTCCCACCTCAAAGCACCTTGTCCCCATGTTGATGGGGACAAGGGCCTCATCCCCATAACCCTGAGCTGTGGTTGTGGGGGTCTATGGGTAGAGGGCTAAGTGTAATCTGGAATCTCCCTTTAAGAAGAGGGCCCCCAGATTCTGCCCCCCCCTATGTGAATGAGTATGTCAAAAAGTAATAAAAACACAGAGACAGTTTTTGACAATTTCTTGTGTCCCCCAATGTAAATCTTAAATCACGGTGCCCGCTGCACCAGAAAAAGAAAACAAAATACTCCGCTTTCAGCTAAGGAAAACCGCCGAGTTATAAAGGTAAGGGCGGTGCCACCTGGCAATGTCATCTGGTGGCACCATCCCTTGTGACATCACCGAGCCAGCATGCATCGGTCTGGCACATCACAAGGGGGCGGTGCTTCCAACTGACATCGCCAGGTGGCCCGCCCTTACCTATATAACTGTCAAAAAGCAAGCCAGGCATTTGGCGGTTTGCCTTAGTTGACAGCAGAGTGATTTTATTTGGCACCGCCTCTTGTGACATCATCACCGAGCCAGCATTCATCGGTCTGTGACATCACAAGGGGGGCGGTGCTACCAGGTGACACTGCCAGATGGCTCTGCCCCTTACCTATATAAGAACTGTAAAATGGCAAGCCAGGGATTCGGCAGTTTGCCTTAGTTGACAGCGGAGCAATTCATGTTTTTCCAAGTCCGGAGGTGGCAGTGGCGGCCGCGGCATCTTGATTGAACATGGATCTACCTACGGGGGAAACTGTTTTTTAATCAAGGAATTGTCAAAAATATTTTTATTACCTTTTGACACTTTTTTGGTGAATGGGTAGGATATCCCATACTCATTCACACGGGCAGGGGGCCCTTGTTAAAGGGGGCTTCCAGGATCCGATAAGCCCCATGCCCACAGACCTCCACATCCACAGTCCAGGGTTGTGGGGATGAGGCCCTTGTCCCCATCCACCTGGGGACAAGGTGCTTTTGGGTGGAACGGCAGAGTCCCCTCCCCCAAAGCACCCACCCCCGCCCATGTTGAGGGAATGTGGCCTGGTATGATACAGGAGGGACGCTTGTCCCCCCCCCTTTCCTGGAATGCCGGGTTGCGTGCCTTTTTGTTTAATTTTGGCGTGGGGTTCCCCTAAAAACCTATACTAAAGCAGAAAGGCTTGGTACGAGACCCCATGCCTTTTTTTTACATTTTAATTGCCGGTAATGTTTTTTTTTTTTTCAGCTGTCATCGGGGAAGCCCATTGACAGCTGACGACTCATTGGCTGTTAACAATGCAGCGGGCGGCTTCCCAGCACACTTATTAACAACCAGCTATTCACTGCGCACTGATTGAGCAAAGCTTTGCCCAATCAGGGCTCAGAATGCACTGTATAGTACGCAGTGCATTGTAGGGTGTTTGGCAGGGTGAACACCTGCCGAAGCCTTGCAAATTCAGGAGTTCGCTGAACGGGCGAACAGTCGGTGTTTGGGCCAAACTTTTGCCCCAAACTGGTCGCCCAACTCTACTCCCCAATGATAGACCCAATGATAGAACTGGAGGAGAAACTCCACAATGATAGATCCAATGACAGAACTGGGTGATAAACTCACCAATGATAGAAATGGATGATAAACCCCCAGTGATAGACCTAGTGATGTAACTAGATGATGAACTCCCCAATGATAGAACTGCATGAGAATCTACCCCATTGATGGACCCAATGATAGAACTGGATGATAAAATCCCCAATGATAGACCCAATAATAGAACTGGATGAGAAACTCATTGGTAATAAACCCAGTGATAGAACTGGATGATAAACCCTCAGTGATAGAAATGGATGATAAACAACCAGTAATAGAACTGGATGATAAACCCCCAGTGATAGACCTAGCGATGGAACTGGATGAAAAACTCCCCCAATGATAGACTGGATGATAGAACTGGATGATACACTCCCCAATGATAGAACTAGATGAGGAATTTCCTGGTAATAAACCCAGATGATAAACCCCCAGTGATAGAACTGGATGATAAACACCCAGTGATCGACCTAGCGATGGAACTGGATGATGCATTCCCCATTGATTGACCCAATGATAGAACTGGATTATAAAATCCCCAATGATAGACTCAATAATTGAACTGGATGAGAAACTCCCTGGTAAAACCCAGTGATAGAACAAAATGATAAACCCCCAGTGATAGAACCAAATGATAAACCCCCAGTGATAGATCTAGCGATGGAACTGGATGAGAAACTCCCCCAATGATGGACAGAATGATAGAACTGGATATACACTCCCCAATGATAGACCAATAATAGAACTGGATGAGAAACTTCCCCAATGATATAACTGGATGAGAAAATTCCTCAATGATAGACTCAATGATAGAACTGGATGATACACTCCCCAATGATAGAACTGGATGATACACTCCCCAATGATAGAACTGGATGATACACTCCCCAATCATAGATCCAATAATCAAACTGGATGATACACTACCCAATAATATGTAGCGCCTATGTACCTTACAGTACTGGTTCTAGTGAAATTTAAGGGCAGATCAGAGTGTTAAACTCTGATCCAGATTTATGGTAGCAAATTGCGGTCTCTGTCTCAGCATGGCTGTGCTGTGAGCCCATTCTGCTGTGCTGGGGTGTTCTTCCAACCCCAGTACTGCAGATGGCAGCAGTGGAGTCAAGGTTTGGGTGCTCTTCCCAGCAGCCATTCACGAGGGTTTGTCCTCGCTGTGCATGCTAGGGAGGGGTATTTATGTGACAGACCTACCTGGCCGGGGCGTGCCTGCCACGCGGTGTTCCTGGTTCCGGGGCCATGCTGACCCGGAGCATCTGAACAGTGGCGGGGACCCAGTGAGTGACTGGGTTCCCAATCTGAAGATCCCAAGCTGTACTACTGTTCGGTGGGGAGTCAGTCTGAGGAGCACCATTGAGAGGCTGGTGGTCCAAAAGGGCCTGGACAAACCATTGGTGATCGAGGTAGCTAGACACTGAGGGATTAATCACCAGTCGGTTGGTACCTGGGCAGCAAGTTGAAGGAGATCCAGACGTAACTCAAGTAAGGAGGCATATCTCCAATAATCCAACCCAGAGGGGACCTGTGGCAGAGGTATCTTCTGAGGCTCATTGAGAGGGGTCTGTGGCAGAGACTTTCTCCCAAGTTCAAATTCACCAATGAGGGTCTGTGGCAGAGACTTATTCCTAAAATTGTCCGAGTGATACTCTGGCTGCCAGGTCAGTGAGAGAGGCCTGTCCGGGTACACTAAACCCACTCCGGCAGGAGTGGTGAAGAGAAGTGTTACGTTTGGGAGCAGGACTGTTTCCTATCATTATGCCTGAATCTGCTATTCTCCTATCTTCTTCAGCTTTACTTTCCTCACCACAAGTTTACTGTTTTTACCCGCCTGGGTAATAAAGAGCACAGCAAAGAGAACACCTGTCTGAACATTCCTTTACTTCTACTACATGCAATACGCATCATTCACCCCTAGGAATTTCGGAGGAGCCGCCCAAAAATCCAGCAGCTCCTTCGGGGGTAATGCTACAGATAAATCCAATAATAGAACTGGATGAGAAACTTCCCTATTGACACAACTGGATGAGAAAATTCTTCAATGATAGGCTCAGTGATAGCACTGGATGATACACTCCCCAATGATAGACCCAATGATAGAACTGGATGGGAAACTCCCCCAATGATAGACCTAATGATAGAACTGGATGAGAAACTCCCCCCAATGATAGACCCAATGATTGATCGAACTGGATGATATACTCCCCAATGATAGAACTGGATGATACACTCCCCAATGATAGAACTGAATGATATTCCCCAATGATAGACCCAATAATGGAACTGGATAATACACTCCCCAATGATTGAACTGGATGATAAACTCGCCAATGATAGACCCAATAATGGAACTGGATAATACACTCCCCAATGATAGACCCAATAATGGAACTGGATAATACACCTCCCAATGATAGAACTGGATAATACACTCCCCAATGATAGACCCAATAATGGAACTGGATAATACACCCCCCAATGATAGAACTGGATGATACACTCCCCAATGATAGACCCAATAATGGAACTGGATAATACACTCCCCAATGATAGACCCAATAATGGAACTGGATGATACACCCCCCAATGATAGACCCAATAATGGAACTGGATAATACACTCCCCAATGATAGACCCAATAATGGAACTGGATAATACACCTCCCAATGATAGAACTGGATGATACACTCCCCAATGATAGACCCAATAATGGAACTGGATAATACACTCCCCAATGATA